>NC_088204.1:25172925-25363806 GCF_037126465.1 Ornithodoros turicata | reverse complement strand
CGTTGTGCAGGTAAACGGCGACACGAGCAATGATATCAGACGTGGCAAATTTACGAAGACCGGCTTCCAGGCTCGGTGAAACATGCAACAGGGCCGGAACACTATAAAGTCAACACAATATACATTAGCTGTGTACACTGCAGTGCTCCCCTCAGAACTGTGAAGCGAGGCGGCGTGTCTAGTCTTTAAATGGCATCTTGACAGCGGTGCGCAGATGTAGTTCCATTGAACAGATAAGAGGACTCGTTGTGCAGGTAAACGGCGACACGAGCAATGATAGACGTGGCAAATTTACGAAGACCGGCTTCCAGGCTCGGTGAAACATGCAACAGGGCCGGAACACTATAAAGTCAACACAATATACATTAGCTGTGTACACTGCAGTGCTCCCCTCAGAACTGTGAAGCGTGGCGGCGTGTCTAGTCTTTAAATGGCATCTTGACAGCGGTGCGCAGATGTAGTTCCATTGAACAGATAAGAGGACTCGTTGTGCAGGTAAACGGCGACACGAGCAATGATATCAGACGTGGCAAATTTACGAAGACCGGCTTCCAGGCTCGGTGAAACATGCAACAGGGCCGGAACACTATAAAGTCAACACAATATACATTAGCTGTGTACACTGCAGTGCTCCCCTCAGAACTGTGAAGCGTGGCGGCGTGTCTAGTCTTTAAATGGCATCTTGACAGCGGTGCGCAGATGTAGTTCCATTGAACAGATAAGAGGACTCGTTGTGCAGGTAAACGGCGACACGAGCAATGATATCAGACGTGGCAAATTTACGAAGACCGGCTTCCAGCTCGGTGAAACATGCAACAGGGCCGGAACACTATAAAGTCAACACAATATACATTAGCTGTGTACACTGCAGTGCTCCCCTCAGAACTGTGAAGCGTGGCGGCGTGTCTAGTCTTTAAATGGCATCTTGACAGCGGTGCGCAGATGTAGTTCCATTGAACAGATAAGAGGACTCGTTGTGCAGGTAAACGGCGACACGAGCAATGATATCAGACGTGGCAAATTTACGAAGACCGGCTTCCAGGCTCGGTGAAACATGCAACAGGGCCGGAACACTATAAAGTCAACACAATATACATTAGCTGTGTACACTGCAGTGCTCCCCTCAGAACTGTGAAGCGTGGCGGCGTGTCTAGTCTTTAAATGGCATCTTGACAGCGGTGCGCAGATGTAGTTCCATTGAACAGATAAGAGGACTCGTTGTGCAGGTAAACGGCGACACGAGCAATGATATCAGACGTGGCAAATTTACGAAGACCGGCTTCCAGGCTCGGTGAAACATGCAACAGGGCCGGAACACTATAAAGTCAACACAATATACATTAGCTGTGTACACTGCAGTGCTCCCCTCAGAACTGTGAAGCGTGGCGGCGTGTCTAGTCTTTAAATGGCATCTTGACAGCGGTGCGCAGATGTAGTTCCATTGAACAGATAAGAGGACTCGTTGTGCAGGTAAACGGCGACACGAGCAATGATATCAGACGTGGCAAATTTACGAAGACCGGCTTCCAGGCTCGGTGAAACATGCAACAGGGCCGGAACACTATAAAGTCAACACAATATACATTAGCTGTGTACACTGCAGTGCTCCCCTCAGAACTGTGAAGCGTGGCGGCGTGTCTAGTCTTTAAATGGCATCTTGACAGCGGTGCGCAGATGTAGTTCCATTGAACAGATAAGAGGACTCGTTGTGCAGGTAAACGGCGACACGAGCAATGATATCAGACGTGGCAAATTTACGAAGACCGGCTTCCAGGCTCGGTGAAACATGCAACAGGGCCGGAACACTATAAAGTCAACACAATATACATTAGCTGTGTACACTGCAGTGCTCCCTCAGAACTGTGAAGCGTGGCGGCGTGTCTAGTCTTTAAATGGCATCTTGACAGCGGTGCGCAGATGTAGTTCCATTGAACAGATAAGAGGACTCGTTGTGCAGGTAAACGGCGACACGAGCAATGATATCAGACGTGGCAAATTTACGAAGACCGGCTTCCAGGCTCGGTGAAACATGCAACAGGGCCGGAACACTATAAAGTCAACACAATATACATTAGCTGTGTACACTGCAGTGCTCCCCTCAGAACTGTGAAGCGTGGCGGCGTGTCTAGTCTTTAAATGGCATCTTGACAGCGGTGCGCAGATGTAGTTCCATTGAACAGATAAGAGGACTCGTTGTGCAGGTAAACGGCGACACGAGCAATGATATCAGACGTGGCAAATTTACGAAGACCGGCTTCCAGGCTCGGTGAAACATGCAACAGGCCGGAACACTATAAAGTCAACACAATATACATTAGCTGTGTACACTGCAGTGCTCCCCTCAGAACTGTGAAGCGTGGCGGCGTGTCTAGTCAAATGGCATCTTGACAGCGGTGCGCAGATGTAGTTCCATTGAACAGATAAGAGGACTCGTTGTGCAGGTAAACGGCGACACGAGCAATGATATCAGACGTGGCAAATTTACGAAGACCGGCTTCCAGGCTCGGTGAAACATGCAACAGGGCCGGAACACTATAAAGTCAACACAATATACATTAGCTGTGTACACTGCAGTGCTCCCCTCAGAACTGTGAAGCGTGGCGGCGTGTCTAGTCTTTAAATGGCATCTTGACAGCGGTGCGCAGATGTAGTTCCATTGAACAGATAAGAGGACTCGTTGTGCAGGTAAACGGCGACACGAGCAATGAATCAGACGTGGCAAATTTACGAAGACCGGCTTCCAGGCTCGGTGAAACATGCAACAGGGCCGGAACACTATAAAGTCAACACAATATACATTAGCTGTGTACACTGCAGTGCTCCCCTCAGAACTGTGAAGCGTGGCGGCGTGTCTAGTCTTTAAATGGCATCTTGACAGCGGTGCGCAGATGTAGTTCCATTGAACAGATAAGAGGACTCGTTGTGCAGGTAAACGGCGACACGAGCAATGATATCAGACGTGGCAAATTTACGAAGACCGGCTTCCAGGCTCGGTGAAACATGCAACAGGGCCGGAACACTATAAAGTCAACACAATATACATTAGCTGTGTACACTGCAGTGCTCCCCTCAGAACTGTGAAGCGTGGCGGCGTGTCTAGTCTTTAAATGGCATCTTGACAGCGGTGCGCAGATGTAGTTCCATTGAACAGATAAGAGGACTCGTTGTGCAGGTAAACGGCGACACGAGCAATGATATCAGACGTGGCAAATTTACGAAGACCGGCTTCCAGGCTCGGTGAAACATGCAACAGGGCCGGAACACTATAAAGTCAACACAATATACATTAGCTGTGTACACTGCAGTGCTCCCCTCAGAACTGTGAAGCGTGGCGGCGTGTCTAGTCTTTAAATGGCATCTTGACAGCGGTGCGCAGATGTAGTTCCATTGAACAGATAAGAGGACTCGTTGTGCAGGTAAACGGCGACACGAGCAATGATATCAGACGTGGCAAATTTACGAAGACCGGCTTCCAGGCTCGGTGAAACATGCAACAGGGCCGGAACACTATAAAGTCAACACAATATACATTAGCTGTGTACACTGCAGTGCTCCCCTCAGAACTGTGAAGCGTGGCGGCGTGTCTAGTCTTTAAATGGCATCTTGACAGCGGTGCGCAGATGTAGTTCCATTGAACAGATAAGAGGACTCGTTGTGCAGGTAAACGGCGACACGAGCAATGATATCAGACGTGGCAAATTTACGAAGACCGGCTTCCAGGCTCGGTGAAACATGCAACAGGGCCGGAACACTATAAAGTCAACACAATATACATTAGCTGTGTACACTGCAGTGCTCCCCTCAGAACTGTGAAGCGTGGCGGCGTGTCTAGTCTTTAAATGGCATCTTGACAGCGGTGCGCAGATGTAGTTCCATTGAACAGATAAGAGGACTCGTTGTGCAGGTAAACGGCGACACGAGCAATGATATCAGACGTGGCAAATTTACGAAGACCGGCTTCCAGGCTCGGTGAAACATGCAACAGGGCCGGAACACTATAAAGTCAACACAATATACATTAGCTGTGTACACTGCAGTGCTCCCCTCAGAACTGTGAAGCGTGGCGGCGTGTCTAGTCTTTAAATGGCATCTTGACAGCGGTGCGCAGATGTAGTTCCATTGAACAGATAAGAGGACTCGTTGTGCAGGTAAACGGCGACACGAGCAATGATATCAGACGTGGCAAATTTACGAAGACCGGCTTCCAGGCTCGGTGAAACATGCAACAGGGCCGGAACACTATAAAGTCAACACAAATACATTAGCTGTGTACACTGCAGTGCTCCCTCAGAACTGTGAAGCGTGGCGGCGTGTCTAGTCTTTAAATGGCATCTTGACAGCGGTGCGCAGATGTAGTTCCATTGAACAGATAAGAGGACTCGTTGTGCAGGTAAACGGCGACACGAGCAATGATATCAGACGTGGCAAATTTACGAAGACCGGCTTCCAGGCTCGGTGAAACATGCAACAGGGCCGGAACACTAATAAAGTCAACACAATATACATTAGCTGTGTACACTGCAGTGCTCCCCTCAGAACTGTGAAGCGTGGCGGCGTGTCTAGTCTTTAAATGGCATCTTGACAGCGGTGCGCAGATGTAGTTCCATTGAACAGATAAGAGGACTCGTTGTGCAGGTAAACGGCGACACGAGCAATGATATCAGACGTGGCAAATTTACGAAGACCGGCTTCCAGGCTCGGTGAAACATGCAACAGGGCCGAACACTATAAAGTCAACACAATATACATTAGCTGTGTACACTGCAGTGCTCCCCTCAGAACTGTGAAGCGAGGCGGCGTGTCTAGTCTTTAAATGGCTTCTTGACAGCGGTGCGCAGATGTAGTTCCATTGACTAGATAAGAGGCTCGTTGTGCAGGTAAACGGCGACAACGAGCAATGATATCAGACGTGGCAAATTTAAGAAGACCGGCCTTCCAGGCTCGGTGTGAACATGCAACGGGCCGGAACACTATAAAGTCAACACAATTATACATTAGGCTGTGTACACTGCCGTGCTCCCCTCAGAACTGTGAAGCGCGGCGGCGGCGTGTCTAGTCTTTAAATGGCATCTTGACAGCGGTGCGCAGATGTAGTTCCATTGAACAGATAAAAGGACTCGTTGTGCAGGTAAACGGCGACACAAGCAATTCATATCAGACGTGGCAAATTTTACGAAGACCCGGCTTCCAGGCTCGGTGAAACATGCAACAGGGCGGAGCACTAAAAAGTCAACACAAAATACATTAGCTAGTAGTACACTGCAGTGCTCCCTCTCAGAAGTGGTGAAAGCGAGGCGGCGTGTCTAGTCTTTAAATGGCATCTAGATAGCGGTGCGCAGATTTAGTTCCATTGAACAGATAAAGAGGACTCGTTGTGCAGGTAAACGGCGACACGAGCAATCCATATCAGACGTGGCAAATTTACGAAGACGGGCTTCCAGGCTCGGTGAAACATGCAACAGGGCCGGAACACTAAAAAGTCAACACAATATACATTAGCTGTGTACACTGCAGTGCTCCCCTCAGAACTGTGAAGCGTGGCGGCGTGTCTAGTCTTTAAATGGCATCTCGACAGCGGGTGCGCAGATCTAGTTCCATTGAACAGATAAGAGGACTCGTGTGCAGGTAAACGGCGACACGAGCAAATGATATCAGACGTGGCAAATTTAAGAAGACCGGCTTCCAGGCTCGGTGAAACATGCAAGAGGGCCGGAACACTATAAAGTCAACACAATATACATTAGCTGTGTACACTGAAGTGCTCCCCTAGAACTGTGAAGCGTGCGCGCGTGTCTAGTCTATAAATGGCATCTAGACAGCGGTGGGCAGATGTAGTTCCATTGAAACAGATAAGAGGACTCGTTGTGCAGGTAAACGGCGACACGAGCAATGATATCAGACGTGGCAAATTTTCGAAGACCGGCTTCCAGGCCTCGGTGAAACATGCAGCAGGGCCGGAACACTATAAAGTCAACACAATATACATTAGCTGTGTACACTGCAGTGCTCCCCTCAGAACTGTGAAGCGTGGCGGCGTGTCTAGTCTTTAAATGGCATCTGACAGCGGTGCGCAGATTAGTTCCATTGAACAGATAAGAGGACTCGTTGTGCAAGGTAAACGGCGACACGAGCAATGATATCAGACGTGGCAAATTTACGAAGACCGGCTTCCAGGCTCGGTGAAACATGCAACAGGGCCGGAACACTATAAGTCAACACAAATATACATTATCTGTGTACACTGCAGTGCTCCCCTCAGAACTGTGAAGCGAGGCGGCGTGTGTAGTCTTTTAATTGGCATCTTGACCAGCGGTGCGGCAGATGTAGTTCCATTGAACAGATAAGAGGACTCGTTGTGCAGGTAAGCGCGACCACGAGCAATGATATCAGACGTGGCAAATTTACGAAGACCGGCTTCCAGGCTCGGTGAACATGCAACAGGGCCGGAACACTATAAAGTCAACACAATATACATTAGCCTGTGTACACTGCAGTGCTCCCCTCAGAACTGTGAAGCGTGGCGGCGCTTGTCTAGTCTTTAAATGGCATCTTGGCAGCGGTGCGCAGATGTAGTTCCATTGAACAGATAAGAGGACTCGTTGTGCAGGGTAAACGGCGACACGAGCAATGATATCAGACGTGGCAAATTTACGAAGACCGGCTTCCAGGCTCGGTGAAACATGCAACAGGGCGGAACACTATAAAGTCAACACAATATACATTATCTGTGTACACTGCAGTGCTCCCTCAGAACTGTGAAGCGAGGCGGCGGTGTGTAGTCTTTAAATGGCATCTTGACAGTGGTGCGCAGATGTTGTTCCATGAACAGATAAGAGGACTCCGTTGTGCAGAGTAAGCGGCGACACGAGCAATGATATCAGACGTGGCAAATTTAGAAGACCGGCTTCCAGGCTCGGTGTGAAACATGCAACAGGGCCGGAACCACTATAAAGTCAACACAATATACATTAGCCGTGTACACATGCAGGTGCGTCCCCTCAGAACTGTGAAGCGTGGCGGCGTGTCTAGTCTTTAAATGGCATCTTGGCAGCGGTGCGCAGATGTAGTTCCATGAACAGATAAGAGGACTCGTTGTGCAGGTAAACGGGCGACACGAGCAATTGTTGGAGTCATATTTTGTTGCAATGTGTCGTTGCCAGGGGACAGCACTTGCCGTTTTAGTTTTGTGTTCGCGGATCTCGAGACATGCATCTCATTTTTCTATTCTCGCTCACTTTCGTTCTTGGCCTGTCTCATTAAACGAGCCTGATCCCCTCGACTCCGAGTCTGCGTCCCTGTTTGCTTCTACCGTCTTACGGTTCCTGCACAACAGGTTATGGGCCCAGGACACCTAGGACTGTGACTCGACGACGACTGTCACTGACCAAGAGCATATTTGCGGAGAAGCAAGTGAGAAGTTGGGACCAGGGAGCGGCGGAGAGACATGGCGCTCTCAGACGATAGCGCTCTCAGGATACCGAAACTGACTTCGGAAAACTATCACGCTTGGGTGATTAGAGCAAAAGCAGCGCTGGTGCAGAAGAGCTGTTGGGAGGCAGTGGACCCGGCTACATAGACGCTGAGATGACTACTGACGAAAGGAGGACCAACAACAAGGCCCTCCCATTCCTCTTCCTCGTGGTTGAGGACAGTTACTTGGACGATATCGGGGCCTGCACCTCCGCCAAAGCCGCATGGGATATTATGCGGGAGATCCATATGAAGTATGGTCTACTACATATCCTCCAACTTCTACGGGACTTCGTCAACGTGAGGAAGAAGCGCGAAGAACCGATGAAGGAGTATTTGAGCAGGCTAATGGGTTTGCACAGAAAACTGTCCAATGGAGGCTACGCATTTACCGACGAAGAAGTTGCCTTAGTGATGCTCATGGGTTTGCCAGAAGCTTACGAACCACTCATTCTCAAACTCGAGCAAGACGAAGCCACGCTCACAACTAAAGAGGTCAAGGCAAGGCTACTCGTCGAGGAAAAGAGAAAACAGAGGCGCGACGAAGAGCACGTTTCAGAGACGGACGAAGATGCGAAAGCTCTTGTGTCAAAAAAGCAAGTTCAGACCCAGGCACGGAAAGACTAAGTACGACTTCAAGACTGAGAGACCTTCTGAGCATACGCCCGGAGGACGCCGCGAAGGGGCAAAGCGTCATGTGAGATGCTTCGCGTGCGGAAGATTTGGGCATATCGCCAGGGACTGTGAAGGTGACCGTGATGACCGTAGAAACCAGTCTCAAGAAAATTTCAACGCATCACGGGCGAAGAAGGCATCCCACAGGGCGCTATCCGCGAAGAAGGCAGGCATGAAGGAAAGTTATATCTGGTACTTAGACAGCGGAGCCACAGACCACATAACATCAGACAGGACGAAGCTCACAGGATTCCAGGAATACTCATCAGTAGTAGAAGCCGCCAACAAAGAGGCGATGGAAATTCTAGGCAAGGGCGAGGCGACCTTCAAGCTCCCAAAGGAATGTGGTGGAACAGTGGTCACACTGAAGGATGTGCTGTATGTACCGGATCTGGACGGTAACCTCCTATCCGTCGGAAGGATTGAAGAACGTGGATATAAGGTCACATTCAATCAGGGAAGCTGTGAGGTGAGAGACCAGAACAATGAACTCATTGCATCCGCATCGCGGAAGGGAAGGTTATACAGAGTAGAGGAAGAGAGGCATGTGCTGAAGCTAGCCAAAGCGGCAGACTACGCACTATGGCACCGTCGACTAGGACACCTTCACCAAGAAGCCGTGCAAGAACTTTGCGGAGAAGTTCTGCATAGAGACGAAATATGCTCCACGTGCATGCAGGGAAAGCAGCGAAGAAAGAGCTTCATATCCAGTAGCGGTTCTTCGTCTCGTGCTGGAGTACCATTGGAGCTCATTCTTTCGGACGTCATGGGGAACATCACTCCAACGTCCAAAGGAAGGTCTAACTACTTCGTGACGTTTATCGACGATTTTTCGAGGTACGCAGTCGTATACCCGATGAAGAGCAAAAATGAGGTGTTGGAGAAGTTCGACGAGTACCGACGAATGGCAGAAAATCTCCATGGAACCACCATCAAAGTTCTTTGCAGCGACAACGGTGGAGAGTATACGGGGAAGCAATTCTGCCAATACCTGGTGAAACACGGCATTCGACGACAGCTCACAGTGCCTGGAACACCACAGCAGAACGGAGTGGCCGAAAGGTTTAATCAGACGCTCTTGGACATGACTCGATGCCTGCTGGTCGAATCAGGCCTCACCAAAACACTATGGGCGGACGCTGTTGTTATGGCAACATACCTACGCAACAAGTGTCCATCAAAGGCTGTAGGGGGTCTTGTGCCAGAAGTGTTGTGGCTGGGAAAGGAGGTCAACATCGATCACCTGAGGGTATTCGGATGCAAGGCCTGGAGCGCACAGAGTCGGCGACAGCAGAGAGCAAAGCTGGACCCAAGGGCAATTGAGTGCATTTTCCTCGGCTACCCGGAGGGCGTCAAGGGGTACAAGCTTTGGGACCGGAAACGCGACAAATTCTTTGTGAGCCGTGATGTTGTCTTCGACGAGAACTGTTTCCCGTACGGTGGTAGACCATGTGGAGAAGAATTCCCGGCACCAGACGACAGTGAAGAGGCGCCCACCATGGTCGATGACACGGAGATCCTCAGCAATCTGCATGACGAACTGCAAGAGATCCCAGAGGTGACATTTACATTTGAAGCACAAGACGAGGGGGAGACGAATGAGGCAATAACTCCCGTGCTGCAACAAGATGAGCCGTCAACCTCAGGAGTACCAGGAGTACACGAAGGGCGAGAACAACCCAATGATCTTCAGATGCCGAGGCGCTCCGAGAGACTAGCGTCGAAGCCACGCCCAAGCTATTGTTGCGTTGTAAAGCGAAGCGACTCCATCCCCGATCCAACTACCGTTGAGGAAGCACTGTCTATGCCGGATGGTTCGGAGTGGCAGACAGCACTTGAGGAAGAGCTGGACAATCTAAAACGCAATGGGACCTGGGAGGTTGTACCAAGACCAAGCGACAGACGAGTCGTAAAATGTAAATGGATATTTCGTAAGAAATATGACAAGAATGGCGACTTGGAGAGGCATAAGGCGCGGACATCATGACAAAGGCTCTAACGGGCAAGAAAACTCATCATCATTGTGAACGTCTTGGCCTACATGAACTCTTGCGTGTGGGCTGAAGGTAGCAATGACTCATTGAGGGGGAGTGTTGGTCATATTTTGTTGCAATGTGTCGTTGCCAGGGGACAGCACTTGCCGTTTTAGTTTTTGTGCTCGCGGATCTCGAGACATGCCATCTCGTTTTTCTATTCTCGCTCACTTTCGTTCTTGGCCTGTCTCATTAAACGAGCCTGATCCCCTCGACTCCGAGTCTGCGTCCCTGTTTGCTTCTACCGCCTTACGGTTCCTGCCAACAAACAACCACCACCTTAAGACTTTCCGAGTACGTGGCCGTGCTTTTGGGCTTCGAATTGCGCACATTGTTCACGGCGGAGGAGGATGCTACGAGCTCTGTCGAGGTACTCCTGGAACCCCCGTTTCACAACATAATCGTCTACACAGATATCGTGGAACCCACATACGTGGGGAGCGGGAAAAAAACGATATTAAAAATACTACCCTTTTATTTCGAGAAAGACAAGCACGTCGTCACCTACACGTTAGATAACATCCAGTATTTTAACCTGTCTTAATTCTAAATTCCATCAGTGATGATTGTTCTCGCGGACAAACGGGAAGATGTTTGCCGTTGCGGCCCAAAGGTAGAACCAATTTAACGTTGCATTTCAAATATGTACCGTAATTCCCCCAAAATAATTCCTGTGTACACGGGACCCCTTTTCCAACAAGGGGGCGGTGTGTTGAGCAACATATCCAAGTTTATCGTTCCCATCTGGCAGCAAATAAAACCGATCGCCAAGAGAACGTTGAAGCGCTTGGCACGGAATTTGGCCGACGGCGAAGGAATATCGCGCGCAGTAAAAAAGACAGCCATAGCAACGGGGAGAGACGTGCTGGATTCCATGGAGGGCTCTCGAAAAAACAACAACAATGGAAAGAAACGTCGCAAAAGACAACAAAAGGTGCCGACACACGACGCACCTGCAGATATCTTTGGTACGCCGTGAAGGTCACACATCCACTGTGCGCTCCGTCCATCATGACGTCAATGAAAGACAAAAAACAGTCGCCGCTCTGTCTGACGAGTGACGTGATGATATTCGATTCATTCAATACATTCACATCATTTATTTCATTCAATACGGCATGGAAAATACTTCATACCAACTCTTTTATCCGGTCAACAAGGTAAATAATACAGTCAGGACCTACTAAATAAAGAGCAGACCTAAAAGCCCTCTGTTGTTTCTGTGGTAATGTAGGCGATGCAATGCAACGAAAGATGCAATTTTTCGCTCTTTTGCGTATTTTTCTTTTACTGCTACGCATGCAGGGTTACAATGTTTGAATGATGGATAAATAACCACACACTGGATAAGGTGAGAAGCCTCCGTAACTATATTTTCGCACAGAAGTCTCGAAGTAGAATGCGATATGTACACACCACAAATAAAACGGTTTATGTACAACAATATGTAACAGAATTCTAAAGCTTCAACACTTTTCTAGAAAGTGGTTTGTTGTGCAGAACCTTCTTTTTTTGGCTCTCTTGGGTAATGTGGGCGCTTATGTTTGTCAGGAACGGCCGCACAAACTTTTCGAGAACCGTCTGCACCAGCATTGTTTTATGCGCATCACTTACGTCAGTGGCACATGTGAACAGGGCATTTTCATGCACTGCAGGTGACACCTTACTGACGAACCAACTGAGTGGCTTTGGTGTTTCTAGAAGCAGGTGCCTTATGCTACTAGCTGCACTTTCGAGCGTCACTAAAAAGCTAACAAACTGTGGGCTTGGATACGAAAGGCTCCCGCGGTCCAAGTTGTTAATCACAGCTACAGTAGGTCCACTCTGAGCTTCACATTTAAATCGCTCAAGGCACCCAGCACAGTTGATCTTCTCCTCTATGACTTTGACGAGGTATCCACCAATAAGAGCGACGGTAGCTGCTTTAATTCCTGGACATGGTGCCGCTAAAAATTTAAAAGCATGTTAGCACGCACTATTCACTCACGGGTATAGTCAAGATTGTACCTGGTGTTGTCTTAAGTTGACCCAAATATGGCAGCAGTGTTGCTTCAGCATTAGCACGTGGCACCTGTGGCACAGGACTTGAAGGTGCTTTGAGCAGATCAGAGAGCTGAAAGTCCGAGTTTTGAACATTGGCACTCGCAGAGGGCTTGATAAGTCCAGTCACCACAATTTTGTGCAGAGCTGACAAAGCGGCGTATGCATCTGCCTGGTCATTTGATCCAATCAGTTGCCGTATGGCAGAAAACAAAGACTCTACTTCGTCAGAGGAGTACTTAAAGGTTAGGACATATTTAAAGCCATGAGACAGCAAGTAGCGAGTGCAGAGCACAGTGGCATTTGTGGTCACATGCAATGCTTCATAAGTCTCAGGTGACAAGAAAGCTGTGTTAGCCGGTGCTGCTTGCTTCCACTGATTGATGTATGCCAGAAAGGTGTCCTCGAGCCAAGAGAGCCTAGAATGTAAGACAGCAGCGTTAAGCAAGTGCAACAAGATATCAGAAAACGGGGCCACAAACCTTTCATCATTCTCACAGTAAAATGGCATTCTCATTGGGTCACGACTGAAGATGTGGAAATTTGTGCTCTTTATGTTGTGCAAGGTGAACCACTTGAAGATTATTTCAAGAAATTCAATTGTCGGAAGGCTTGCGCCGAACCCAGAGATCCCAACGTGGTGTCCATAATTCAGCAGATACCTCAACACTGCAGTGACCTAAATTAAGTAAATGATTGTTTTTTGCATTTAACCTGCATAAAAAAATGCAAAATGTGACTTACCTCAGGCTTGAATATGTCTACAGAACGTTTGACGTTCATTTTCTCTAGGTTGTTCGGAAAAAGGTGCTTCCGAGTTAGGCCACGTACAAGTTTGA
This sequence comes from Ornithodoros turicata, assembly GCF_037126465.1. Classification (NCBI taxonomy): domain Eukaryota; kingdom Metazoa; phylum Arthropoda; class Arachnida; order Ixodida; family Argasidae; genus Ornithodoros; species Ornithodoros turicata. The sequence goes on along the minus strand of NC_088204.1, from coordinate 25,350,749 downwards.
AGCCATTCTGCTTCTGCTGAATTTCTAGGAGCATTCTTAAGTACTTTGGGTCCAGAAACTTTCCGTTGTTGCAAAACAGTCTGTTGGGTGCCAAAAACTGTGATCGGACATTTTTCATTATATGGCAATAGTCAAAAGACAAGAACAGTGGTCTTTCCCCATCTAGCGGCTGCCTGCAAGCCAAATTGCAATATGTAAGATTTGCAGTGTGTAATAGTACAATTTAAGCTGAAGACGTACTTCATAACGGGGACAATAGCGCCGTTGCACAGGATAGAGAAAAGTTTCCTATTCGTGGGATGATTGTTTGCAACAATGCGCAAGACCTTAAATCCAGCTCTTTCTACAGTCTGCAGGATGTTTGTTGTGATTGCATGCAGCTGTGTTCCTGTCAAAGCCCGTGTGAAAAAATATCCAACAGGTATTCTGAAATACAAGTAGTATTGAGGTCAGGCAAATGTAATTTGTGTATACTGCATAGTCATTGCATAGGTAGTGTAGAGTACCTGTAGTGCGTAGAAAGTCCAACAAAAATGAAGCAAAGCAAGTGCGTAGCGACCTCTTTCTCGCCGCTGCCTGCCCCACCTGTTGCATCAACAGAGACAAGCCCATGAACTTCATCTGCGTGCCTGTTGTAAAATGTCCCAGGACGAATGGACATCTCATCCAATATGAGGGACCCGAAGCGCGCCTGCAAGTAAAATAGTGAATGCAAAGTGACAATGATGCAAATAGCAGTGACTGGCAATCAGTACCTGTTCGCAAACTTGCTGAGCAGCTTCCTTTCTCAGTCGCTGTTCAATCAAAGAGGTCACAACATTACCAGTGCAGGACCCGATGTACCTCTTTAGTGTGGAACGGCTTGGCAACTTGAGAAGCTTGGATCTGCTTATGAGCCTATATCAGGCCCCCACAGCTCCCCTTCTTCGCGGCTCTAAAAAAATGTTTGCACGTCATAAACACGTGGTATTACTCCGTCAGGCATCATAGTTGATACCCATTGGTCGAAGGACATTGCGCGCTCCGCTATTGGTTGGCAAAGTTTCAAAAGAGCATTCTTTCGCGGGCTGCCTGTCTGGCGGGCAGTTGCGAGAAGAGAAGGGAGAGAATGGCAGCGGCGTCTCGCGTCTCGACGATGTCAGTTGACTCCACGGTATGATGGCATTATTGAAAGAGAAGTCCCAGATATGTTCGTGTGTCAAAGTGACTCAGCGCGTGTTGTGATGTTTCCCGACACAAGTATCCTACGTACGAACAGTCTCTAGAATTCAGAACTGGAATGCAGTGGTGAGCTGACGCCTGAGGAACACTTGTGAGCGCCGTCGCATTTTCAAATGCAGTTACAACGGAGACAGGATTCGGTGTCCGTGCGACAAGCATTGCCCGCTTCGTTGAAACCTTCGCACTGCAACCAACGAAAGGTGAAAGGCTCACCGTGAAATCGCATGCACTTGCGTGAGCGTCGCTCACTTCTGGGAGTAGAGTGTGTGTGTTTTTCGAGCTCGAACTTGGTCAACGAACGCAACGATTTGGACTCTGTAGGCACGGTGAATATTTGTGTCAGACTATTGAATCAGTACGATGTTTCAAATAAATGTGTATTTTGTCAAAAATTTGCCTAGTTGTTCTGGAATACGGAATAACAAGCGTCGGGCATGAAAACCAGTAAAAGTTAAAGCCGATGGTAGCCAGTACTGGCCAGTACCGGGCCGAAAGGCGAGCCAAACTGAGAGACTCCTGATTGGCCGAAAGGTAGGCATCATAGTTCATTTTCATTGGTTGCGTGTCCAGTGTTGCCTGAATTATCTCAAACTATGGGCTCTATGGGGAGCTGTGGGAGCCTGCCTATATGTTGATGGAGACTTTGCGTACCACAGTATGCAGTGTCGGATTGTCCCTTCGTCCCACCGTGGTTTCTTGGAATTGATGTACCTGAGCTGCTCTTTCAGGAACTTAGCACCTGGGTCACCACCCTTTGCCTTGCTCTGGAAGTAAATAGCATATTTAAGATATATGAGCAGCTCTAGCATGTCGTTACCATACCAATAGCAATGTTACGTTGCTCCTTTTCAACAGTTTTTTGTGTTCCTTGCTTTCCTTCTCAGTTGATTTCAGCTTGGTACGTAGCTCTTTCACTTTTGACTGCAGCCGCCTGCACTTTCGTGCCAGAGTGTCAAGCTTTGTGCAGTACTGCTTGATTTTCTTCACTGTCAGATGTGTTTGCACTGAAATAGTTCGATATTTCGAGGGCCCGGTTTGAAGTACGCTTTCTGTGCTTTCAGGGTTCGGCATGTCACTGCCTGCATAAGAATCGCTGGTGTCCAGACTTGCGCACTCAGGATTTCTGTTTTCGTCTCGTTCTTGGAGTGGCTGTCGCTTGGGCGTTGCCGATGGGCTCCTGTGTGATCACCGCTCAATAATGACCACTGCAACGAAAAAAAAGGAAGGGAGAAAAACGAGAACCTTACCGCTTTCTCTTCGTTGGTTTGCGGATTCCCTCTGACCTCGGTTTGGGTGCCCTCCGCGGTTTCTTTTGACATGGTTGCTTATAGCTAGGGTACTCCGGGAACACGGAGGGGACAGCGGTTGTCTTGAGTTTTCGTATCTTGAGCCCTTCCTTATAGTCATCGGGCTTAAAGTGCCGAGAGAAGACTTGAGATCGGTCACTGGGACACCACAGGCTGTTGCTTTGGCCTTCAATTGAAGAAAATATCATGAGCGGCAGGCTAAGGAACACGAGTGCTTTTTGTATTTGAAAAAAAAAAAGGCATGGGGTACTTACCAGACCTTGAAATCGCACGGATCCAGTCCTCGCGAAGACCAGACGATGGAAACTCGTGAAAAGATACCTTTTCCTTTCCGAGCTTATTCCCATCTGATTTACAAATGGGGACGCAACAGTATACCATGGCTCTATGTACAATTAAACGAATCGCGTCCAACGCAGCGTCCACATGACACCAAACGATCGTAAACACGCACTCGAAAGCACCATGTGCCTGCCACGTGCGTTCCGCGCAGGAGAAAATCTGCAGTGGGCTCCGAGCGCCACCCTCACGTGCTGCGGCGAAATTAGGAACTCCCTCCCCGGCGTAGGAGAAGGTCGCCGTCGGTAGGTCTTCTCTTTATTTAGTAGGTCCTGAATACAGTGATCGAATTTTCTATTCAAAATTTGCAAAGGGCCCACTTGGATCTCTACGGCAGCATTGTGTCCTTGACCGCGCGCATTGGAAGCAATGGACGAGAAAGATGTCGTTTTCCCAATAAACCATCTGTTGAGCGGCATGTTTAAGATGATCACCATTTATGCAAACAACAAGCTCGTCAGTTCCAATGAGTTGTACGCCTACAGGAATATTTTGGACGTCGTGCTTCATTCCATGCCCCTGGCTCAAGAAACAGTGTACGCTGCTGGACTCTATGTCGAGGACGACGAACATTTAAAGAACGATTACGACGTCTCGTCTCGCTACGAAGCGACGAAGGGTGGAAAATACTTTAACCTGGTCGATCAGATCAATACCGACCTGTTTCAACAGCCGCGCCCTTGGTACCTGCCGTCGAAATTCGCGTCGTTTTCCTGTTAAACAACGACGAATTGAAACTCATATCGGTCCTCAACGACAAGAAAACGTACGATTACGGGGTGGACATTAAAGAAATACGTTATACTTGAAAAAGGTGATGCTGGCACCTTCCCTGTTTCTGGAATACGAGCGGCGGCTTCCGACCACGCCGGCCATCTACGTGTTACGCGGATTGGAAACCAAGGTGCGGAGCTTGAGTGCCGGGAGCTTGGACGCTCACTTTGAAAACGTTTATCCCGAAAGGGTGCCTTCCAAATTATGCGTCGCCCTGCTCGCCATGTCCGACTTTCTCGACGACATCCAATCGAACCCCTACAAATTCCGCCATTACGACCTGTCTTATTCGATGCTCTCCATGGACGACAGCAAGTGCGAGCCGAGTACGACTTTAAGAACGACCTCGTCAAAATTCCCTACTTTAACTTCTTGCAAGAACTGGGTGAAAAACATTTCAAGTACAGCTACGAGCGATTTAAAACGAACGGGTTCCTTCTCTACTTCAACTTGGACGTGGACAAGTGTTCTTCTCCTTTGCATTTCAACGAGTGGCGAAAAGGAAACGTTCGCCTGCAATTACGCTTCGCTAAAGCCCTTCCACATGCGGTCACCGTCCTCTTGATTTCGAGTGTCCCAAGCTCATGTGCGTCGACAAGGACCGTACGGTCACCTTCCTATAGAAAAGATGTACGAGAGCGAAATCTTGGAACTCGTGTCCCTGAACCCCTTCGCTTCCTCCATGCTGAGAGGCATTTGCGCTTCCGACGAAGCATTCGTTTTATGTAAGCCGGCTATTTAATCATCAATACCGAAGAGCGAAGAAAGCGCGGGCAACTGGGTGCTCTACCTGAAAAACTACAACGGGTCTGCCGTGTTTTTCGACAGTTAAGGCTCATTCACACATGCGTTTCAAAAAGCGTCGCCGCCTCAGCGTTCGCGGCGCCGCCGAGAGGGGCCTGTCACACATAGCCGAGCCGCCATCCTGAAAACGCGCTTCGTTTTTGTTGCTACATCAGGATCGTACCGACACTTCCAGCTCTCTTCCTCAAAATTTACATTGTGAAGCATGTTCTCCATTTTATAATTATCGTGAAGCATTTCTGCTGGAATCATCAATCGTTGGAACGACAAACGCGACACAATAGCAGAGAAAGAACGGCAGAAGAAGCGCGACACATGTTTACCTACCGACGACCAACACACAGTTACACACAAGTCGTATTTATTTTCGTCGATTCCGTGGTTTGCGCAAATTCCCAGCTCATCGTTGACAGCTCAGACACCAAGGAATTTACTCACGCGGTAGCACCAAACACGTACACACGCACAAATGACAAAAGATCCCAGCGCGGTATCGGGAAGCCCGCCATTGCCCGCCGGCGCCAAAAGGAATCCACCTCACCCCTCCGAGCGCTCCGATTGGCTGGATGAAAAGCGTTCGCGTTTCTGCCCTCCGAAGCTGCAGCACGGAGCAGTTCTCGAAAAGCGGCTGGAAACGCTCCGCGGCTCGCGTTTCGCGGCGCCGCGAACGCGAAACGCATTCAAAAAACGCGTGTGTGAATCAAGCTTTACGGACTTCCCCCCATTGAAGCAAACCTTCGAAGGACTTTACTAGTGGACGAGTATAATGACCAGTGTATTCAATCACCATTCTCGCCTTACTGCTGGCTTTTTTTATCTACGTAGCTACATGTATGTCGAAACGCTACAGCTTGAAAAATTATGTATCCATGTTTTCCTGTAACCTCAAAGAGAATGACGAAACAATAAAACGTCTCCTCGTGAGCGAACTCGTCTCGTAAAATAGTCTTTTTTTCTTTTTCACGACATACACAAGACGCTTGCGAGACGATCTTCCAACGTGCTGACCCGACGCTCGGCACCGGTCACCGTGACGTCGAGGGACGTGTGGAGAAGCCAGTAGCGCCGAATGATAGGTCGGTTGAAGCCCGCGTTGATGAGACACGGGTCGACTGCCTCTCCTCGTCTATACTTTTCCAACAGCTCGAGCTTGTAATCTACGAAACGCTTCATTTTCTTTGGAATCTTCCCACTGACAGTGAATAGACGTAGGGTATCGTCTTGAGAATCGAGCGAAAGTCACCCTCGCAGCCATCGCCGTGAATATAATCGCGTAATCGCAGCAAGTCCCGATGCATTCGCATTGGCACAAAGGTTGCAAACCGCTGCTCGGGCGTCATGACTGAGACGGAATGAGAGTATATACACAACCTTTTTTATTTATCGTGAGAGGTTATACATGAATTAGAATCCAGCTTTGGTTTCGTAGCCGAGGAGACAACGCAAATACGGACGAAGGCTCGAGTCTAACCAATGGCTGGGGTCGCTCGACCAGAGTCCACCGCAACGACAGGTGGTCAGCTGATCGCCGATCCGCAAAAAGGAGGTCTTCAGAGGAGGCTTGAAGGTTAGGACCAGGGGTAGATCTCCCGTCGGTAGCCATTCGTAATCTGCACGAAAGGAGCGTGAGAAACACGTGTTTTTTATCTTAAACACATGTACAATCTTCTTCAGTCACAGAGTGACACTGATGGTCCATCTTCTCCATCTTCCTTCAATAGTAGAAGTCCTTCGCAACGTACGAACGGTACCGTCCGACAGCCGAGAAACGGGCGTATCAATCGGTCCGTCCAATGCTTTTGCTCTGAAAAAAGTGTGAGTGGTTATAGAACGTATTAAAAATGATAACGAGGAAGCGTACCTTTAAGGCCAGTTCCCACATATAGCGCTTTGCTACGTAGCACTAGAAAATTGCGCTACATTTTCCTCCTCGCATTGCTAAAAACCGCTATAAAACCGCTCCTGTCGAAGTAGAGCCCCGGTCAACTTTTCTAGCGCTATATTGAGCGGTGAGTCTGCGTTAACCAATCGTGAGCTTCTTTCAGCCGTGACGTCGCGGAAGCTGGGGTTTGTCTTGCTTCCGATCACTCGAAGCAGCAAGACGGGAATGCGACGACGACGATGACGACGACGACGTGAAAATGGCCACGAGTTTCATCTGCCAATGCATGGTTGTTTGGTTACTATAGTCTGGTATCGCGATCACAGCATCGAAAGTGTTATCCCCCTTGATGCTGCGGATACCCGACGCCGACAGTAAGCAATCACAGCAGCACTGGTGCATCACGTCGCAAAGAGATATCCCGTGACCCCAGCAGGATAGCGCTATGTGCTCGGTTGTATGTGAGAACGGCAAACGGAAAAACAGCGCTAGGTTTCGAGCGCTATTTTCTAGCCCTATAGAGCGAAGCGCTATATGTGGGAACTCGCCTTTAGACCACAATCCACCACAGTTGATGAAGAAGAAGCGGGCGCTGCCAATCTCCCGAAATATGTGAGGCGGGAAAAAACCGACTTCACGCGCAGCAAAAGTGTTGTAAACTGTAAACGAAACTCTTCAAAAATTTCGAAGATGATGACGTCATGTGTATTACTTACAAGAATCTACCAAGCTGAGCATGATGACGTGAGAATGACGACCAAACGTTCGCTTCGACATTTATACTAAAGCTTTTCCTCTCACTCTCTATGACGTACTTGAACGTGTTTGGACATCTTAAGACGTGTTTGAACATGTTTGGACGTGTTCAGACATGGGCGAACCGTCGAAGTCATCCCTGGACACACTAGTTCCTCTCTCACTCTCTATGTCGTCCTTGAACGAGTTTGAACATGTTTTGACGTGTTTAGACACGAACCCCACGATAAGAAAAACGTCACGCATCACGAATTAGACTAGTGGTCAGCGTATCGCGTCCAGTGTAGGAGGTTCCTGAGTTCGAATCCCACTCTGGGCCTTCTCGTCGCCATATAGAAGTCGGCCCAGGGTGTTAGCGTGGCATTAGTGGAACGTTTTATTCAACGACGATGGTATCATTGTCATATGCGATATCGCAAAAAGGCGCGGAAGGCGGGGTGGGCAAAGTACGGACGACACTGTCACAATGAGAGGAGGAGGACATAGAGGTGTGCGCCGCCGCGCCGAAGCGCCGCCGCCGGAGGTCGCGGCCTCGCCGTCGCCGCCGTACCAAAACTGTCGGCGCGCCGCCGCCGCCGCCGCCGATGTTGAAAAATCGGCGCGGCTGTGTATGTGCCCATTTTGATCCACTTTCTATAAACGAATATCTCCCATACCTAATATTGTGTTTGTTTTTCTTTCATCCTAGGTTCCAGGCTTCATTTGTGGTGTTTTTAGCAGTGCCAATTTCATCTCCTGATATGCTGTTTATGCTTAAGAGTTTCGTTTCATAGTCGACCCTGGAGGCACACCACTCCAGGAAAACTTGTCATTCAATTCTTGCAGGTTGTTTGCCGGTCATCCACCAACAGCATAGCACTGGTCATTATCTATATACAGGGTGTTTTGTTTTTTATTCGTCACAGAATTTTTGTTTAAAAAATAGCGGGACGAAATACATGCCGCTTTTGAGTTGGTCATGCGAATATTACCTCGAAGAAAGTATGTAACTATAAGATCATTAATTACCTCAAATTCATTAATTCTTTAATTAAGGAATTTCGCGTAAAAACGGGATAGCAGAACGGAAGATACTCATCGTTGAAAGCCATTCCATGTTTAAGAAATTCTTAAACGCGCACGTGTGTTGAAATATCCGACGCTGAATGTCGCTATGCAAATGAGCCGAAACAAGAAGTACGTCATTTCCGAGCGCAGAAATGACGCGACTTTCGCCTTATCTGGGTTGGAAAGCGGTGGTAGTGGTGGTGGTGATAGGGCTTGCCGTTGTCGGCCTCACGTATGTGGGCAACGCTGGAAAGCGGTCTATCTGACCAACAGATTAGCGCCTACACCAATCAGCTCGATCGCTCCAAAGCACTTGGTCCTCTCACGTGGATTGCCCGTCGCCCTTTCTGCGCTCGAGAAGTGCGTAGCAAATAGTGCATTTTGTGTGTGCATGCGAAAAGCACACAGTCAGAGAGGGTGTTTTCAATCGCGGAATTGCGGGGCGTATAATGCGCGCGAAGCATGGCAGACTCAACCCAATCGTTCTGGACAAGTTTATACTGTAAAACCCTTTAATTTCGCGAGACCTTAATTTTAGCGAATTTTGCGAATCGAGAAAATTCGAGGAACTCGTGGAGTGCGCGAAATTTAGTTGTTGCGAATATATGCCTACTCGATTCGCGAAAATTTAGGGCTGCGAAATTAAATGATTTTACAGTATTTATTCATGATAGCCACAGCCTCTGCAAAAATACTGTTCAATGACGTGGTGGGTGCGCCTTATGTCATATCGTTTGCTAACGTTCGCATATTTATATGGTTTCCCAAAAAGAGCCACTGGATCAGTGGACAGAGCTTTCACGCGTCGCCGTCCTGTGAACATTCGATCAGCACTCGTTAACTGTTACGTGTAGTTGCCATTAAAGGGATGGCTCGTCGTCCTAATTATCTAGCTATGTTGTTTTCTCCAGCGCTAAAACGCGCACTTAACGCGCCCAGTCGAAGTTCTCGGGCGACGACCTTCTTGAAGTGCTTTACTTCTCCTAATGTTCGTTTGTGTATGAACATTTCATAATACTATCCAGTGCTGACGCACTTGTTTGGTGCAAGGTACAGTAAATACTGCCACCGTCGCGTTGACTATGATGGAGAAAATACCCCTGCTCTGAGGTGTTCGTGCGTCCCCGTTGAAGAAGGGAATATATTGACTGCCCACGGGGCGCACGCCGATATGACAGCATCGGCGAGACGCCGCTGACGCCGACGCCGCCGGACCTTCAACGTGCTCTACGCCGCCGCCGAAAAAAATGCCCACGGCGCACACCTCTAGGAGGACAGCGGTGCAGCGACTATAAAAGGTGCGCTGGTTCTACGGCGATTGATCGAAAGCCCATGAGGGGCATCCATCCACGACGTGAGTCGTTTCGTGGACCAAAATGTAAGTTGACCGTCTCCGCTGTGTGAGTGTATTCTATGTATGGCATTGTTTTTCAGGAACCAATAGCCACTGTCACCGCATGTCACTAAACACACAGGAACTCATCCCAACTTCTCTCATCATCAATCTCAAGCGTTCCTCAACTGAAGGGAAAAGTGAGCACTGTTTCGGGAGGGGGAATCTCGTACTGATTTTGTTCGACCGCAGTGCCACGCGTCTCGTATGTGAGTACGACCCCATCGATGCCATGCCGTAGAAAGAGAGCACGAAGCTAGAATAGAGAATCTCGGTAACAGCCCAGTCGTCCTTTCAGATGACGACGACGACAGAGTTAGTAGTCCGCCTTTCGTAATAAGTGAAATGGACGACGACGAACCCCTAGATGGGCATGACAATGCAGACGAATTGCTCATGTGGGAAGGGGATCAGTCGTATGCAGATTTCATTCCTCTGTCTGGTAGGGCTAGAGAGGAATCACCAGATGCAAGCCCAGAATTTCGAAACGAAGCTGAGCCTGTCCAGGATCGTAGAATCGTTGAATTACGAGAACACGTCGTAGAGAATCATCCCTCCATCACGGAGAGACGATTCCTTCCTTTTTTGTCATAGATGAGGCATTTGATGGAACGGCTACTAGGTACACGCTTGTCTGTTCCCTGCACGACGACAACGTCGACGATTTGCGACTTTATCTACCGAGCATAGCTCCAGTAATCACGCGCGTCCTTGAAGCTTATCCCATGCCTTTCAAGTTTTGTCTGTGCTCGAAGGCGCTCACAGTTAAGGACGGAGCCGACGGGTTGACTTCTCATCTCCTTCATGTGAACCTTCACATGAGAGTGGTTCATAACCACCAAGAAATCGAAGGCGCGATAAATCCTGCTGTTGCAGAATCCTCGCAACACGTAGAAAACTATGCGAGGGAAGAGTCTGGTTTCATCTCGAACGACGTCTAACGTGTCGACTTAAAACTAACGCGCTTAAAACCAAAGCAGATTGGGTACACGGTCGAGCTTCCAGAAATGTTGAAAAGAAAAATACTCTCACAAACGTCACTCCCACCGAATCACAAAAACGAGTGTTTCAAGTATAGCGTGATGGCACTCTTGCATCCGTTGAGGAACAAACCAAACGATTATACCAGATACCGCAAATACATGAATCCTTCGAACCCGGATACGCGCGTAACGTACTGGCCACCCTGCTCTCCAGTCACTTACGAAGACATTACCCTGTGGGAGAGAAAAAACAAAATCTCCGTGTACATCTACATGTTCGACGAGCAGACGAGTTCGATATCTACCGGACGGGTTCCCTACACGCTCCATAAGTCCATCTGCTCGAGGTTAGGCAGCATTTCTATGGCATTAAAAAATTTAGTACTTTCATGGGACAAAGTGACTATTTTTATTGCGAGAAATGCACGTCCGGTTACGGGACGAGAGAGGCATTGCAGCAACATGAACGTCTGTGTCGAGACGACGGACCAGCGGCATGGCCGAGTGGGCTAAGGCGTCCGCTCGTTGGTGGTAACCAAGGTCGTGCTGAAGACTGGGAGGTGGTGGGTTCGAATCCTACCGCCGGCTGTGCTGTCTGAGGTTTTCCCTGGGTTTTCCGAAGACTTTCCAGACGAATGTCGGCACAGTTCCCCCTGAAGTCGGCCCAGGACGCATACTAACCCCCCTGTCCCCCACTCCTTCCTGCTATCCTCTCTCCGTCTGTCCACATCTGTACGTCGCTCATAGCCACAGTTGCTTCGCGGCGCTAACACCCAATCAAAAAAAAAAAAAATGTGTCGAGACGTAAACGAAGTGATTCTCGAAATGCCAAAAGTGCGGGAGAGTGTCTCCTTCAACAAGATACAGTACATGCATCCCAACCCCTATTTCGCAGTATTAGACACGGAGAGCGTCTTGGAAAAGGATGCACTCGTTAAGGACGCCGTGAGTGTGCATAGGATGAGCTCGTACTGCATTGTTGTAGTGAGAAGTTGGGACGGAAAAATACTAGGCCAGGGATTTTCCCCTAGCACCCGAACACAGGTGTGTGGACGAGAACGAACTCTCTCCCTACCAGCAACACCTGAAAGATGCGTTGGCACTGAACGCCCCTCCCACAAAGAAACTCTTGCTGACGTGCTACGACAAAGAACGCTACGTCGTTCATTATGCATTGCTCGCTCTGTACGTGAGGTTGGGCATGAAAATAAAACGTGTTCACAGCATCCTCTCGTTTCGCCAAGACAACTTTTTGCGAACCCTCGTGCAGAGAAACGTCGCGTTGAGGAATGCTGCGACCACGAAATTCGAGCGAATTCTGTACAAAACCATGTCGAACAGTACGTTCGGTAAGTCGACACAAAATGTGAGACGCATGAAAAGGTACACTATAGCCTACGACAAAGAAAGCGCGCTCCGAAAAGCTAGCCCGTCGACAGTCTGCATTTTCACATACTGAGTGACAAGTGCATCTTGTACGAAATGAAACAACGCCGCATTAAATGCACGCACCCCCTTTACGTGTGCTTTGCCATTCTAGAGATATCCGTAGTCCGAATGTACAGCTTCATCTACGAGTCGCCCTTTTCTCGCTTGACGTGTCCAGTGCAATTGATCTATAGCGATACGGACAGCATAATTTTTTCTCTCACGTGTGAAAGCCTGGAAGAGCAGCTGATGAAAATTGAGGACGACTTAGATCTGTCTCCTATCCAGCGGACCATCCACTTTTCAACGACGAGCACGCGAATCAGATGGGGTACTTCAAAGACGAGATGGGAGGCGGAGTTATTCAGGAAGTCGTAGCCATCCGAGCCAAAATGTACAGCATTCTCTTGGCTGGGACACAGAAACAGATCACGAGAGCGAAAGGAGTTAAGAAGGACGTGGTGAGGAAACACTTATTGCACGAAGTGTACCGAGATTCTCTGTTCAATGTAAAGACAGTCTCTCAGAAGAAGCAGTGCACCATCCAGAGTATAAAGCAAACGACGTACACCATTTCGAGACTCAAGAAGAGCTTGGTCCCCTACGACGACAAACACTATCTCGTGGATGCCGTACACTCCTTCCCTTATGGAAGCTGCGAATACGGTAAGCTTTGCTGGTGTTTTGACGTGTATCGCATTACAATAGTACCCCCTCTTTGTGCAGCAACGGAAAACCCGGAAGAGAGCCCGAGACCGTCGTCATCAGGGATCGAGTGAGCGTGGAACAAAGAGCTGCACGCGCATATAATCGAGAATAAAAGTTCTAGTCGAGACATGCTCTCTCTCTCTCTCTTGCAGACAGAAGAAGCCGGGTCATCGTGGCAGTGTGGTAGCGGAATGGGTAAATGAAAAGAATGACCATTCCGTCATCGTGCTGGTACCGTGACCCGCGCAATGACGACGCTGCGATAAAGATTCCCCATACCGTTTCTATTGAGGCAAGTCAGGGAGGGTGCAGGCATCTATCGACAAACTCCTTTGTATGAATTCAATAAAGATGTTTCAGTGAAAGAAAACACAGAGTCTCGTCAAAGTTATTCGGACTGTTTAATTCGTTGCATGTCGATAACCAAACGGTATTTCAATAAGTCTGTGACAAAGTTGATAGAGATGTAGACTGCTTGCAAATGTCGCGGCTTCCGCAGGGCGTACTTAATATGAGCAATGGCACGAGCGAGAAGGTCCACGATGTCTGCAGCGATGTAGTTGAATTCTGCGTTGGCCAGACTCACAAATTCGCTCATCAGTCCCAGGGGTCCGTCCAGAACCGTTATACAGACGTTCTTGTAACGGGCGTAGATCCGACGCACCATCTCCTGCAGCGGGCCTCGAGAGATCTCTGCTATATTGCCAAAGCCTACCATGTCTATCACGTAGCGAAAAGCAGTGATGACGAGCTCGTTGCGGGGACTTTCGTTGTTGAAACATTCCTTCTTTACTTCTTCCCAAGAAGCGTGGGTGCGGGAACAATTTTGTAACGAGTGGTAGCTGAACATCTTCACGTATTGATGAGTGCACGCTGCCTTTATACAGATAAACGCGCACAAAGAAACAAGAGCGAAACCTGGTTACCACTGGGAGCGCGCGCGCGCAGTGGAAGGAGCAGAGAGTGAAACCGAAACCACCCGCGGTCGGGTGGGCGGACAACACATAGGGCGCTACGAGCGCGCGCGCATGCGTAGCTGCTGCGGTGCGGCCAGGCCTCCACAGCTCCCCGCATTTGCGGCAGTAGAAAAATAAAATCACGTCACAGTCACGTGGTATTACATCGTCAGGCATCATGACGGATGCCCATTGGCCAAATGAGGATGCGCGCTCCGGGATTGGTTGATAAAGTTTCGAAATATCTGACAGCTCACTTTTCGCGGGCAGTCTGGGCAGTCAGCCAGGCGGGCAGCTCCAAGCATGGTCGCTGCGTCTCCGCGGCTCGCCGATGTCGGTTGACCACAACGACCAATGAGGAAGTGTAAGCGCGGGTTTGTTCGTGAGCTATAGTGACTTTGGCCATGTACTGATCTCCGATAAAGTGTCAACCTACGGACATTCTTGCCGGGTCGGAACTGGGATGCTTGGTGAGCTGATACCTGAGGAACACTTTCGAGCGCTGTTGCATTTTCAAATACAGTGACTAAGAAGAGAGTGTTCGTACGACAAAAGTATTTCCCGTGACTGTGTGACCTACGGTGCATCGCCAGAATGGGAAGAAGATGCTCATCTGTGAAACGCACGCACTCATGGACTTCGCTCGCCTCCAGAAGTAGACTGTATGTGTGCTTTGCAAGTTCGAACTTGGTTTGGTTACTGTCTATTCAAGGAACGAAACGTCCTGTACGCACGGTGAATATATGAGTCAAACATTTGAGTTTATACGTTGCATCAATAAATATGTATTTCGCCTATCAAAAATGTCTTAGTTATTTTGGAATAACGGGCGCTAGGTATGAAAACCAGTAGGAGTCAATGGCAGCCAGGGCCGGCCGAAAGCCGAGCCAAACTGAGAGGTTGCTGATTGGTTGGTTGCTAGGCATCACGACGTATTTTCATTGGTCGTATGTCCAGTGTTGCCTGAATTATCTCAAACTATGGGCTCTATGGGGAGCTGCGGGCGCCTGGTGCGGCGCCCCAGTCACTTGCTCGCTGGCTGTCGTGGAGAGCAGACGTGCGCTCGGTTTCTCCGCAGCCCCTGCGCCCACTCAGTTTCTGCCTGGCTCTTTGATGGAGCTGTCGCACCGTCGCCGCGGGGGAAAAGGTGAGTGATTTGCCGATGTTTGCGCGTTGTTTTACCACGCTCTTTTTCTCGCATGTTTGTCGTGCCCCTTACGCGCATGTTTAGACTTGTTTAACGGTGACCAACGAGTGATTTGCCGATGTTTGCGCGTTGTTTGACCGCGCACGTGTTAAATGGACGGTCTCGTACAGCCCTGGCGATTCCGAAACTTAGCCAAAACTAGTTTCACTAGTACTGTAAACATACAACCGTCAAAGTTTCATTCAGAATAACCTAGTCGTTTTCGAGGAATTTGTCGAAACGTGCCGTAAGAGCAGACAACGAAAGCTGCGCTTCTCTCATGCATACGTCACGTATGACGTCGGCCTGCGGGTGCGTCGTCGTTGTCATGGTAATTGTAACTTGCAGAAGCACCTTGGGTTGAGTAATCCCCTTTGCTCTCGAAATGGGGACACTCAGGCATATACCTCCGCGAGCGGAGAATGTAGTCCGAGCATTGACTGTGGAGTCTCCGATAATGTAGCGCACAGTCGGATACGTGGAAGCTAAGTCACGTGTTTTCTTTCCGCGAGTATTTAATACGGTTTTTAAATAAACACGCACTCCTTCTCTATGTACGTCGTCAGCGACACTTCATTTCGAAGCATGATCAGTGTACAACGGGGAGTGTAATGAAAGCGCGCGTAATATATTTTTGGTCGGAGCTGTAATGCGACCGCGCGCGCCTATGGCCAGCGACTTCAGATTTGTGATTGTAGATGGGGTTGTCCTGCGACTTTTAACTTGTCTCTGAGAATTAACATAGTTGTTCTAAACCACCATGCTTGCCACTACTTAGAATGTGTGTGTTCCACCTGGGAACTGAAAGAAAATGTACGAGAGTTGCTGCGGTGCCCATTAACTTCTGAAAGTCGTCTGCTCACGCCGATGCACTAGCGCGCGCAAAAGCAGAAGATTTCTGTATCCTATCACGGACTTACCCGCAGCGCGACGTGGCCGTTCTTATTGTTGCCAACACAGATCATGCTCTGCAATCTTTATCAATTTAATTATGTTATTTAATAACTGTGGCGTGTTTTGTCGGGTAAATCAGCAGTATTCCATTTTCAACAAAGGGCAATCGAATGGTACACTTTGTGAAAGGGGCAGGGGGTACGAGAGTAGGCTACATATCGTCTTCTATCCCCGGATAAGTTGAAGCTTTCCCGAGTCTTGAAGACGTGTTTGTGGCCGTCTTGAAGACGTTCAAAAAATGTTTAGAACACTAATTTGAATGTGAGAAAATTCAGCCCTGTGGATATCCACCGGGTACAGTTTTCCAGAGATCTGCCTCTTTTTTCATTTTTCAACCTCAGTCACCGTCACCACACGTTCCATTTTCTGTTTCTGCAAGCAGCACTGCCACGTGGCATTTTGGCCAAAATCGAAGACGCGGTTCACCAAGGTGGACCGCGTTAGCAGAGGTCCTCCCACCGTAAGAACAGCAGGCTCCCTCCACGGCATTACACGTAGGGGAACCAGAGCGTAGAGGTGGTCTATACCCTTGCAAAGGGAAAACAGATACTATACATTGCTCGTCTTAGAAACTCCCGTAAACTCGATTGCCGTGCTCGCCTCTGAGTCAAAATGGAGGGTGAGGTGTCAAGTTTATTTCAATTACGCACACAAACAACACTGAAGTGGGAAATTTCTGGGAGTATTAACTCACCGTCAACTCAACGCCTGTGTTTCCTACTGCTTTTGGTTTGAGACAATCAGTAGGTCCACCGAAAATAAACTTATACAGTGCACACAAATCGTCCTCGTCTAAGATACGTCTTGAACACAATTGGCGAAGACGTATTATAAATGGAAAGCTGGTACGTCTTGCAAACGTGAACGGAAGATATTTAGAGGATGTCTTCAACAGAGATGTCGAAGACGTATTATAAACGGAAACTCGGTACTCGGTAAAGACGGACCTTTCTGTGGCAATGTTGAACACTATCATTCATCAACACCTCCAATTTCGGAAAGTTAGTGCACGTTGGGTCCCGAGGCAGCTTTCCGTGTTTGAGCGGCAGAGAAGACTGGAAGTCTCTCAAGAGCTAAGGTACCGTTTCGACACTGAAGGACAGCCGTTCCTTGATCGGATCATCGCGTGCGATGAAACGTAGGTGCACCATATCACTCCTGAGTCCAGGGGCGCCGGAGCAGGGGCAGCGACGGCTCCCCCTCATTTACGAATGGGGGAGCACGGCTCCCCGAGTATCACCTCAGCGTCGTTATCTTCTGCGGTCTAACGGAATGGCCCGTGCGTGCATGTGTTCTTTCGGTGGCCATAAATTTAGAGAACAATAAACAGAGATCCTACCACTGTCACTGTGTGCGGATACCGTTTGAGAAGAGCTACATACCAATGGTGTCAGGTTCACAGGGTTCTGGAGTTGACCATGGCAAGGTTTGTGGTACGAAGTGCAATAAATCAGTCAGAAAGTGTGTAACGGGGGGCGCGAGCATTCCTAGACTCAATCCACGGGGTGGGAGGGGGGGGGGACAGAGGCGCAAACGGGAATCGCAAAAGGCACGCAAGACACCAGACATCTGGGGGAAATAAGGACACGAAGAAACCGCCCGGTTGAAGACAGAGGGTTGTTATAATGGCGGTTTGCGAGGCGCAGTCACAGATTTCAGTCGGTTGTGGACAGGATGCCCACTTCGAGCTAGCGTGTAAGACCTGTAGTACGACAAGTGCGATGAACTGAGACGAAACGTCGCACCGGTGTTGTGTTCATGTGTCGGCAGTGGCAACGTCGAGGGAGCGCCACCAAGTCCTCGACTGCAGCAGCGTTACAGGATTATTAAATGCCATAGACATCGGAGAAGGCAACACCTCTGGAAAGAGATATGTATCGCAGCTTGTTTGTTGTCTTATATATATTGTGTATATCTTTATCCGTCATAGTAGAATATTCTAACTGTTAACCTGATTGGTGGCCCCTCGCTTTCCATCGTACCGATGTCCAAAATTTACGCGCTGTTTTCATTTATCCGACTTTTCTTATTGAGTCGCCCGGGAGTTATAACGACAGCGTGACACCCAGTCAAAAGGCTGGGTGTCAAAGGGACACATTCTTGCTGAGCTCCAGACCGGCCCAGGAAAGTCTGGTTTATTCGCAGAAGGCTTGCGGATCAGACGATATTCGCTTCCAGTCCCGGCACATGTACATGCCGCGACGGCGGTTCCCCGGGACAAGTACCCGAAGTTCCCTACACATTACTTGCCGTAGAAGTCTAGGCACTGCGCAGAAGTAAAAAAAGCCGGACGCACTGAAATCTTACCAACTAATTCACCACCAAGCGCTATTTAATTACAGTACTTCTGCAATGTTACTTTAGATCTACTGTACAAATATGCACATGTCATTTGCTAGGTGCACTTTACAGTTCGTGCTGCAACCATGTATAACGCCACCATGAGCCTTCAAGGAAAATAAGTGATGATGATGATGATTTTATGTTTAAGGTAGCCCTTTTTTTTCGCTCCCCCAGTGAAAAATTAGTTCCGACGCCACTGCCTGAGTCTAAACGCGCGCGCATCAAAACAGTGGAAGCATCCGGGCTCGCCAGCTCCCAAGAAGTTCCGAAGCACCCCGTCTGCGGGTACGGTCATGGCCACAGTTTTCTGGGACAAGGCTGGCGTTGTTCATGTTGATTTTCTGCCCAGTGGTACCACCATCAATAGTGCATATTACTGCCAGGTTCTCAGGGATGTGCATATAAGGCGCTGAAGCAAAAGCGGCCGGGCCTCATCACCAAAGGAGTCCTCCTCCTACAGGACAATGCACGCCCGCATACCGCGCATCTCACGACACGCACCTTACAGGAACTTGGCTGAGAGTTGCTGCCACATCCCTCTTACAGTCCCGACCTCGCCCCCAGCGATTTCCATCTCTTCGGGCCACGGAAGGCGTTCCTTGGGGGCCGCCACTTCAGCTGCGACGACGAGGTCAAGAATGCGGTCCGATCATGACTGCTACGCGCCGGTAAGGATTTCTACGCTACTGGCATCCAAGCCTTCGTGAAACGCTGGGGCAAGTACATTAGTGCAGCTGGAGATTACGTTGAAAAATAAAACTAATTCCTCGCCTGTAAGTTCATTTTGCTTTTGCGAAAAATTAAAAGTTACGGTTTGACTTGAACAGCCCTCGTAGTACGTTTTCGCCGTCTCTGTTAGAGGCGTATGCTTAAGGAAAAGTACATGTAAACGTCGTCCGTTTACGTTTGCAAGACGTACAGATTTTCGGTTTATAATACGGCTCCGTCTTTTCTGCTAAAGACGTATGCGAAATGAAAGCCTCCTGTAAACGTCGTACATTTACGTTTGTAGATGTGTCTGTTTTTCTCTTTCATAGTAGGTTTTCGCCATCGCTCTGTTATAAAGATGTATCCTAAAGGAAGGCGACCTGTATACACCTGCCGTTTCCGCTTGCAAGACGTGCCCGTTTTCTGTTTGTGTCAATTACTTTCGCTCTGTTTGAAGACGTATGCTAAAGAGGAAGGACGCGCTGGAAACGTATCGCATTTATACTTTGTCTGGACGTGGAACCAATGTCTTCCAGAGTCGAAGTGTTGCGCCACATCCTGGGACGTTCCTCTGTTTTTCAGCATTTGTGTTTATTATTGCCCAGCGTTGTATTGCTTTCTATCACAATTAACACACGGATGAATTTAGAACATCAGCCTCGCATGATCATGCCAACTATGCCGCGCGTGCCAAGCCAGCCCATTCCGACTATGGCGGATGCCGGTGCCTTCCCTTACCCTCACTCCATCTCTGCGCTGTGCGCCTCCGCCTTAGACGCTCCCATTTTGAATCTGACGGGAGGTTTGTACCTGATGGCGGTTGTAAGAAGGTTTTGATTTTGTACGTTTTCTCAGCGAGACGGTTTAAACTGCGCTCAACGTTTCGTATGTACCACTCTACAATCGAATGAAGTAGGGACGAAGTAACTCGAATTCGTTTTCCTAGGTAGTGTGGAGAACTTTTCTTTGCGAGTACTTGGCTCCGTGAAAGTTCTGAAGGTCGACGTGAAGGGTGTGTACGGCGTATACTAGCTTCTTCCTATATATTGTGCAGTGTGGCTGATTGCTTCATATTTTTGTGAGCGAGATGCGAAGCTGAGTCTTTTTGTGCACTAAGGGTAGGGCTGGAAAGAGCGCATGCACTAATTAGCCTGTTCTGTAATTTAACGTGAATTCCACCATTTGTACTAGACATGAAGGCGTCAGACGTCGTCAGGCTGACATCCCAGGCAAAAATCTGGAGTGGGACCACTTCGAAGTGGATTATCGGACAGGAACCACTTGGAATGTGGAACCATTCAATGACTGGGACCAGTTAAAAGTGGAACCAGTTTCACGGTGGTACCACTTGTAGTGGAACCAATGGAAATTATCCAGTGGTCCCCTCTGCTAAGTGGTCTCGGATCCGACCACAATGCATGACCGAAAGTAATGCGTAGAAAAGCACATACTGTTGAAGTAAATATTGTTTATTCTGCTATGAGCATACACTAAGGATAAAGAAATAATCGATACATCTCTCACGTACTTAGTCGCATACGGGTAATCACTCACTGCGTTCAGACGAGGCATGTGCTTGTGTTGAATTTGCGATGCACTCACGGACAACAGGGAACATGGCGTTTTGTTGACCGCCTCACACCTGTGTTTTCTCAGGGAGGGTGACACCTCCGTCCACGTATGTCGCGGCATGTACCATTTTCCTCTTCACCAAACGATCCTAATCTTTATACTCGTCTTAACCATGTTTCTCAGGTTCCTCTAGCTCCTGAAATAAAACACATAATCAGTAGTAATCGAAGCACCACGGTAAGCACTTATACCTCTTAAAATCGGAAGAAGCATTCTGTGCAGTCCGTTTGGCGTTTCATTGTCCGGTTCTTCTGTGGACGCTGTGTCTTCCTACACTCTTAACTCCGTACCCTTTAGTAAAGGGTAAAAAATCGCAATATTTTACCCTCTATTTCAGAAGCTACCAGGTACCCTCTGAGCGACCCCTTTTATAAAAGTTACAAGGAAACCCACTAATTAGAGGTTACGTCCTTCAATCCAGCACCTGCCCGTAAAGGTTACGCCAACGTGCGGCTTTTTATACAGGATGTTCATTTTTATTCGCAACAGAGTAGCGCTCATTTGGCAGGTGGGTTATGTGAATCTTTGCTAATTAGTCGATCCGTAGTTACAAACACATGCGTCAGGAAATGTCGGAAATGTTTGTAACTACGGATGGGTTAATTTGCGAAAATTAACATAACCCACCTGTCAAATGAGCGCTGGTGTGATGCGAACAAAAACAAACACCCTGTGCGTGGGATATGGACAGACATTTACAGAACACACCAAGGTACCAAAATGAACCAGCAGAAAAGGAGATCTTGAACATATGTATATTACAAAAACAGAAGTCTGTCGAGAGGTGACACATTGTGCACAAGTGCGATTCTGGTGTGAGGAGAAACCATGGTCGCTTTACCATGTATGTGGAAAAAAGAACTATCTTCTAAGTGAGAAGCAATGCATAAAAGTGCGAGGAAGCCAGCGAGTCAAAACAACTGACCTATGTTTGCTAAGCTGAACACACCCAACGAAATGGAGAACTGCAGCAGAAAAAAAATTTATTCCACATTCGTGTTGCAGAGGCGAGCGCAAATGGCAATACAGTATTACATAAAACGCACACAACCTTGAGGATATGAGTGTACAGTAACG
This sequence comes from Ornithodoros turicata, assembly GCF_037126465.1. Taxonomy (NCBI): domain Eukaryota; kingdom Metazoa; phylum Arthropoda; class Arachnida; order Ixodida; family Argasidae; genus Ornithodoros; species Ornithodoros turicata. The sequence continues at coordinate 25,329,251 of NC_088204.1, read as the reverse complement.
CAGGAGACACTACATTACTGGGTTATCAGCGTTGGAGGCGCTCTGGGACGAGTTTGTGAGGTACTGCATTGCGCTGGTGACGGTATGTGAACCTGCATGTGGGATCCTGGGAACAAAAGTTTGAGCAATGAGAGTAACATTTACGGAACCATTCAAATCCGTACAAAGCACAAGGTACAAAGCAGCATAAATTCGGGAAGGCGTTCACTCCGCGATTGAGTCTTAGAATATCGTAAGAATACAACAAGTAGGAAGCTGCGAATTATATATCTCGATGCATATATCCGCAGCTCGCAAAATGCACGCCGGTGTATTGACTCGGCGACCAAGTAAGAGCAGAAAAGTAGCAAGCGTAAGTGGCGTTCATATGCAGGACCGCAAAACGCTTGCCATAATCACAACAAACCTGCGCTAAGAGCTCTTGCTATCAAAATAACGCACGTACCTAGCACAAAATGTACACTTACCCAGTGTATGAAGTGTGTGGATTAGGGCTGCGGTGGTGACGTTCGTTTTCGGTTATATATTCTTTGCAATCTTCGCACTCACTACACTTTCCCCTGAGAACACCGAAAATATACTTGTTTGCTAGCGACATCTAGCTTTTCCGTTGTTCCTGACGATACTATGATAAACGCGAGGAAAACCACTGATTAAAACAGATTACACTTGTTAACGGACGGACGACGAGCGTTTCAAGGAAACCGCTCTCAGTGTGGATAGACCTAGACCAGGCTCGGCTACGCAGCGAAATCGGAAATCTTGGTGGTTGCGGCATTGACAATTGTTTTCCACCCTTTAGAAAGAAACATACTATCAGTATTTCAGACTGCGAACATATAATCTGTGTTCATACAGCATTGATAACATGTAGTTGACGTATAGGTGACGCTGAAACAGATAAAAAATAACAGCGTAGATTCGCAACTGTCGTCTCGAATGGGAGGCTGAAACGCGGCATTATGCTGAAAAACAAAAGGAAAAGAAACGATAAGAAACTAACAAAGAGATTATCGCTGGAGATTTCGCTTAGAGTTACAGTGTCGGAGTAGAGGGTACATTTATAAGTTACAACAAGCTGTTTTTGTTTTTTCCGAGATGTAACTTCTATTCGTGTTGTAAAGACATGACCTTGGTCGCTTTTAACCTCTAAATATACGTTACAGTGGTGTAACCTATAAGAAATCTCGAAATCTACGTCTATATAGAAGTTACATGTTTCTAAAAGTTACAATAAAAGGTACGGGTTTAAGAGTGTAGCGTCGAAACTTCTCCGAGATATCGCCAATATGTTTCACATGACTCATTGTCATCACGTTGTCTTAGAACACGCACTAAAACCACGTAAATAGTGCACAGGAGGTGCCCGATATCTGCCACGGCAACCGAAGAGAAAAACCGACCTCGCAACGACGCGTCAAGTTCCAACGCCTTTAGCAACGATGCCGCGGCCTTTTCGAACAGAAAACACAAGAAAAGCCAAAAATGCGCTGCTTCTCAACTATTTGAAGACAATCTCCGAATTTACGAACCAAAGTATGTTAAAAATATGCACTTTTTAAAATATATTTTACGAAAATTACTTTTTCAAAACGGAGCAATCCGGCTATCTATTGGCGAATTCGGGTGGTCATTTCGGAGCAACTTTTTTTGCCAGATCTCGAGCAGTCATGTTCGCTTGGTCAAAATGAAGCAAATCTCGCATGTTCGCGTGGCGCTTTCCGAGCGCTCGGAATTTGCTAGCTAGCACTTTTTTTGCCCGGTCTCAAAACGATCGAGCAGCAGATTGCTCAACTGTATCCGGTGTCGTCACATCCGCACTGCAACGGTGGCGAGTGCTCTCATTCGTCCACATGTTGAAATCACGTGGTTTAGCAGACGACAAAACTCTAAGATTTGCGACCGCGACGCCCCTAGCGTGATCCAAGTACCTAAAACCGCTAGATTCCTAGCAATCATGTTCGGGTGGCAACGGTCACGTGATCCAGCTCGGTCGCCGACCTAGCAATTTCCGAGCGCTCAGCAGTTTTGCTACGAAATGACCACCCGAATTCGCTATATATTCTACCACCATTCCACTACTTCAGCGCCACTAACAATGAACACGGAAACTGATAGAAATGCGAAACGGAATCCTTATATTTTACAGCCTTTTTTGGGTATTACGAACATAATTAATAAACGTATTGCAAACAACGCAAAAATTTGGCAGACAAAAAAAGCTAAAAATGTACGAAACAACATAGCAGACGACACATGAGCGGCAGTTTTGAAACACGAACTTTCGAAACGAGTGCGAACAATGAACCTCTTCACGCTAGGCCCTGTGAGACGTAACTTGCGTAGGACTAACGTAAGACTTGCACCAGAACAAGTACTAATATTCACCTGACCTAACCTGACGTAGACTGCATCTGACGTGACTGAGGTTATAACCTCAGTCACTTCAGATGCAGTCTAACGCAGTCTAAAGAACTTGAAGGGCGTGTTGAGAGGGTGACGTAGACTGTGCATCTGACGTGACTGAGGTTATAACCTCAGTCACGTCAGATGCAGTCTACGTCAGCCCTCTCGACACATGGAATACGTATTCACCTAACCTAACCTTGGTCACGTCAGATGCACAGTCTACGTCAGCCCTCTCAACACATGGAACACGTATTCACCTGCCTAACCTAACCTCAGTCACGTCGGATGCACAGTCTACGTCAGCCCTCTCGACACATGGAATACGTATTCACCTAACCTAACCTAACCTCGGTCACATCGGATGACCAGTCTATGTCAGCCCTCTCGACACATGCGGAATACGTATTCACCTGACATAACCTAACCTCCGTCACGTCAGATGCACAGTCTACGTCAGCCCTCTCAACACATAGAATACGTATTCATGTGGACCTAACCTCAGTCACGTCGGATGCACAGTCTACGTCAGCCCCCTCAACACATGGAATACGTATTCACCTTACCTCAGTCACGCCGGATGCACATTCTACATGAACCCACTCTTCGACATGTACAATACGTAATCACCTAGCCTAACCTAACCTCAGTCACGCCGGATGCACATTCTACACAGACCCACTCTTCGACAGCAATACCTAACCTGGGAAAAGATGCACTTTCTCCACATCCAAGTGTTGCTTTTTGTTTTAATTTGTAGCATTTTATTATTTCCATCTATCAGCATAAAAAGTTCCATTACGCAAAACCATCTTACGCAACCCTATACCCAAAACGCTTCTCATACTACTACATCCAATAGAAGACGACTATTAACCTCTCCATACCCAAAACGCGTCTCATGCGACTATATCGGATAGCAGACGACTATGCGATACATAGCCGATCGCCGATCACTCGCCCGTATGCACTCGTATCATCTGGCAACAATGACAACGTGCCAAAATTGCCAAACGCTAATTCCACGCCTATCCGTCCACCGCGGCATCGTTACTAAAGTACAGCCGAATGCGCTATCGCCGCAGCGAGTGAACCCAAAGCCTGCGTTTCTTGCGTCTGCGATGTTGATTTCGCAAAAGGTCAAATGTAAGAAAGGAAACGTTCACTAGAGTGAGTAGCTCGACTTCGCTGTCGTTCGCCATCTTGTCAAGCTTTCGCTGTAAAGAGTCTCGGGCGGCATGCATACGCGTCCGCTTGCGGCAGGCGGTTGCGCACATCTCTACCGCATGTGGGTACGCGGCTTTACTCCGGTTCAATGTTGCCAATTTAGCGGATTTCCCGCCAGATCTGGCGGATTCGACTTGCATCTAGCGGGGAAAAAAATAAACCTCTACCCGAGGAACGTCATCATGACGTTGGTAGACAGACTGAAACCGAAACAGATCGGAAGGGGAGAGCTGGGTTCCACGAATGGGCACTTGTTCGCTGCCTCCTATTGAAAGAAAAGTAGGACCGAAGGTCGCATCTCTTTCAGGGATCATCGTAATCCCCTCAAGACCGTGGTTTTCAGGCGCGACCTCGTTCGTCGAATAGCTTTGATCATAGTTCAACTCTACCAAACTGGTGGCGCTGTCGAACTCTATGACGTCATTTGTTTACAAACAGCTAGCGAATTTCTGACGGGGTCCTGGCTGAATTTAGGGGATTCTAGCGGATTCAGACTTTCGCCGCAAAAGCCCGAAAAATCAATTTATTCCCTAGAGTATGCTAATTACCGAAACCAGTCACCTGAAATTTTGCTATCTGACGGCAGTTTGCACTCAAGAAGCTCACTTTCGACTCGCTCTCTTTCCTTCTCTGCAAGAACCTCTTTGGCCTTTTTGGAGAACACACACCACTAATACCCCGGTCAGAGAACAACGTTTAAGGTCTAACCCTCTCGTAGTTAGGGCTCGTGCCATACGGACAGAAGCGACTTTGCTCTGTCCTTGGGGCACGAAATTAAGGGCCTAGCTACTAAGGCCTTACATGTTGCGGTCACCCAGCACAGCATTGTTTACAAGTGGATATGATGACATATAACCCGAAATTTTGCGCCAGAACACGAATTAAAGTAATTTGTAAGGACATCTTGCTCCCTCTTGTAGTAGCCCACAAAGTCTACCGATTGCTGTTACCAATGGGAGGTGGAGTTGCGTCCATGGCTTCCTTTCTCGCTTTCACTAGCGTCTGTTGCGGCGTGCACTCTTCTATTCTGTTGAAATGCCAAGAATGAGTTACAAACAAAAATTTCGCAAGGAATGGCTCCGGAACCCTCTGCTAAGTGCACAGGTACGGTGCAGAACGGCGGCAGATTGGACAGAAACGGTGGAGTGCCGATTCTGTGGCTGTGTGCTCAGTACTCAGACCTGAAGGCGCATGGAGACAGCGCAAAGCACAGAAGAGCATCGGGACACTTCACGTCCGGTCAACAGACAGTTCGCATCGCCCCGAGAAAAGTCGATCCAGCTCATGCGACTGAAGGTAGGACATCGCCTTTTATTGCTGAACCCAGTTCAGTGCTGACCGCCGATCATCTCGGGGAACTTGGAAGTCTTTCTCGAACAGTGCTGTGGCAAAGGAACATAAGATGCATCGGTCCAATTAACTGTTCAGCTATTTGGAAGGACACGCTTTTTCCTCACTTCAAGGAGGATCTTCATCCCACCTTCAGCCAGCTGAACTTGATAAAGAACAAGTTGCGCAATAAAATGAAGCCGGACATGGTCGAAGCCATTCTGGCAATCCGCTCAGGATTGAGGCGTCACGGAAGAGCTGTTTCGAGTACCACTTCCCCTCCTGAATTTGTCAGGAACATCGGAAAGAAGAAATTAACGAGAATGCGAAGCAAGCTCCTGAACGCCATAAATAGGGGATCCGGACATTTCGGTGCAGGAAATTTCGGTGCGCGGACATTTCGGGACACGCCGTTTCGGGGCACGGACATTCAGGTGCACGGGCATTTTTGGTGCAAAACGTTGCTGAGGGGTCCCGGAAAAATGGTCCCGGGAATGGCTGTCACAATGTGGACATGTCGTAATAAAACAATAAAGGGAAGAGCGCGGTTGGCATCGGAAGTAGTGTTGTCTTGGTTTACATAGAGTGCTTTACGTATTTTTTGTGCACTGTTATAGATTTAAGACCTGATCTGCCTGTGTTCGTGGTCTGTCGTGGCTTTTTAACTTTTGGGGCATTTTCTTTTTTAATATTTTGCACCCCATGTTCTGGTCGGTGCTGTACCGATATTCGCGCCGATACCGCACACTCTTGGAATCTGGTTGAAAAGCTGCTTCTGAAAACTGCCCTGCTGCTATTGCTTTCTTCACACCATCTGTGCATCAATATTCGAACAGATTGGGACAAAAGTTTACGGAGCACCGGGGTGTCGCATTTCTTCACGGGAGCGACACCGTAGCAGCAAACAGGAGTGACCACACACGCTGAGAGGTGCACAGAACAGCCAGTCACCTGTTTCTTATTCGATATCTTCCTGCTAGTAAGCAGGGTGCCGCTCCGATGAGGTGCAAGGCAGGCTCATTGATATGGTGTCCAGCTGGAATTTGTGGTATTTTGGAACGATGTATTGCTAACCAGCAAACGAGACCAGTAAAAATATCCAAAGCTGGACCTGAACTGCGTGTTTGACTCACTGAGGTTACCGAAGAGCTACGTTTCCTTGAGGTGTGAAACAAAGCTTTATAAGACGAATCAACCAAGTTGTGTGATCTAACTGGCCAATACTGAGTAGATTTACAATATAGATTTGCAATATCTTGAGGACTTTTGTCTCTCTTGTCACAAATGCTAAATAAATGCAATCAAGCATACACTGGACCTCAGTTGCAGAGGCAAGACGCATGAACATCCAATCACTTGCGAGTGTGTGCTAGTTATTTTAACGCATGGTATGATCTTCTGAATTTCCAGTATCTGTTCGAACATCAGGTTCCAGAACTGTTGTTCTTATTCGCATTTCTGCAGGGATTGGCTTTCACATAGCTGCACCCGTTTTAACTCCTTACATATTTGTTGAGACAAAGCGGAGTTGTTTTGCATTTTTGTTCAGCAGTGTCACAGCAGGTTTAGCATAGCATAGCCAACAGGGGCGTGGCCAGGGGGGGTTCAAACCTCCCAAAATCGTACCTTTGGTAGTGCATTTGGGAGAGGGAAACGAGGGCAAAAACCTCCTTACCCATGTAAAGTCCCCATAGAACCCCCCATAATATTTTCTGGCTACCGCACGGGTAGCCAACACTAGCATGAGACAAGGTAGAAGCCAACTTGAATATACAAGGCGAATATTACATTATCAGAATCTTGAGAGTCGTGTACCCCGGCCACCATATTTTTGATGATAACAAAAGACTGCAATTGAGCTGGTGTGATGGCAATATCTTTTTCCTTTAATCTAATTAAATAATGATGCATTATATATAGCCATAGAGAGTTTGCTGATGGTTGTTGGAAGTGTGTACATTTCCTTAGATAAATCATTCACAAGAATACATACAGCGGCTTTGAGCTCACCAAGGCTTTATGCGTGCAATGCCAACTGATGTTAGTATTTTCATGGTAAAAAGCATCTGTTGCAGCTGAAGAAAACAATACCATCAGTCAGGGGCGCCATCACAGGGGCAGGTGTCTCGTTATATTGCAAGAGAGTACTCCGTACTGTAGAGATATAAACACACAATAAAACAAACTGCCTGGTGCAGTGAGTGGAAAGTTTATTCCACTTCTTATTGGCAGAATATTAACACCATTCTTTTTTTCTACAAGATTTCTCAGGTCAGAGCACTTTATAGGATATACAAATTGCCACTTGTGTGTGTTATGTGTATGTATGTCATCACACTGAAATATATTTACCTGCTGTAATATACCCCAGACAAAGCTCAAAATGTGGCATATGTTCTTCAGTTGAAAAGTCATAATGCAGGAGTGCATGCATTGCTGTAAAGTGTTTCACATGAACCATTACCCAAAATGTATGAAGTGGCAGTACACAACTATCACATAGAATGACCCATCTGTGGTGCTATGTGTAGAATCTATGCACACTTCTCTTTTGATGTTAACATTGCCTTGAGTTTGAGGGAAAACACAGGACGAACACGGGACGAGACGAACACATAGACACACGAACCAGCAATGAAGCTTTAATACACAAAGCGAAGGAGAGACAGGATAAAAAGAAAGTGTACACTTTGGCATTAACATCAAGTCAACACCAGCTAGATTGCCTGCTCCTCCTATGTTCATCACACTTCTGTTGGTGCCCACATGCCTTAACAGCTGTTTTTGCATGCCTGTCATGAGAACTAGAAAGAAATCCTCATCTTGAAGAAGTCAGCATTTCCTCGTTGAAAGACAGTAGGATCACCCTTCTTTCCTTTGTGTGTGAGGGAAAGCACTGAACTGTTTGTTTGGGCTCTGAAAGAACTGACCAACAGGGCAACACTGCTTTGATTGTCGTCGTGTTTCCTCTCACCGTAACATATATTATAGTTCCTCATGGTGATGTACAAGTACTGACCTGTAGTGAAGTGAATTGGATGCTTTGAAACGTGCCATCCAGCACACGCCGAATTCTGAGCTGCATAGTACGCTGAGTGCAATGCCATCACGTAGTTTCCCTAACATAAACAAATAGTTTCTTGGAGGTAAAAAAAAAAAAAGACATTCCAGTACAACAGTGTTTTACAAGTGCCTGCACTGGCCGCCTCTATCGCATATTCCTCTGTTTTTGTCAGTGGGGTGTGGCACAGCCGAAAATCATGTGCATAATAGGAAGCTTGGAAGACAAGCGAGACCTTGCCAGTTTGGAACATTGCAGACATATCAGCAAGGCAGGTGTCCCCACGCCTGACGGAACCTTGTGATTTGATGGACATTTTCCTTTGATGTGTCCTCTCTGTAAAAGCACCTGATAGTTACAAATATAATAACACTTTAAACTTCCTCCTTTCAATCTTTTTACCCTTGTGCCTTTAGTAAGATGACTCTTGGCTGCATCCTGCATTTCTTCTCTCCATGCCTGAAATCTGAAATCAGTAAAAATAAGCAATGTCCTCAGTTTTAACACAATCCTCACGTGTTTCGTAATTTTGTTGCTCCAGTTAAGAATAGAGTATGATAATTCTGAGTAGAAACACGAATACAAAATAACAGGAATATTACTGATAATTGCCGAAACCACGATATTTCCTACTTATATACCGACTTCGGTGTTAAGATAGAACAGGTGACAGTCCGATTACACAGATTGTACGTACGAACACGTCACCAGAATTAGTCCAACTTGGCACTATGGGTGTACATTACGCACCAGTCTGCCGGTTTATGCCACTGAATCATTTGCTACAACACATGCAAAGTAAGTGCGTTGAACGCGAATGGTATGTGTGCACTAGTGTAACAGAGCATGAGACGTACTTACCAGCTTCAGAATTGCACTCGTGCGTCTTAATTCACTTGGAAGTTATGTATATACACCTGGTGCTGCTGCTGCCTGGACTGAGAGGGTGCAGCTGAGAAAAAGTGGACTGGCACTTGTTGCGGCCCATTGAACAATTTTGTACAGACGCCCTCCCCTTTTGAACCGAGCATGAAACTCGCAGGCGTTGCTGAAACGTCCCCTCACCTGTTGAACGTCGACGGACGAGCGGGACATCCAGCGAGGAACTTGAACGTAATATTTGGCAAAGCTGCTTCGCGGCTTCACCGCTACCACAAATCGCACCCTCAAGGAAACAACCTGCTGTCTACTAGCGCATAGCCTCCTATATACTTCAATGCCTGCCCAGTTGAAGTGGAACCCACGCGAACCGGCCGTCCACTGTAGTGGTGGCGCCAGTGGCGCCACATACACGGGGTATGCAGTGCCGTGTACACGACCTACTCTATACTAGAGACCTGGACAGCTGGCGATCCCCTATGGGAGAGACGGGTCACGGGTTAGTTACGTTAGTGACCGCTGCAAGCGCCACATAGCATTATTGGGGAGAGGGAATCACCCTTGCCACCGCCTTTAGTCTGCTACTGCTACGCAGGGATACACAGGCTGTTGCTGAGCACGCACTATTATCTCTTTTATACTGCTTCGTCGTTGTCAACACAGCCTACCATACATCGCCGCGGTTTCGACAAGTCACGTGGTAACGAATAGTGCGAGCTAGCGCCAAATCCCATAGCCAAGCGGCGATTGCCAGAACTACTACCCCGGTGCTGGGAGCATTGCGCATGTCCAGGTCTCTAGTATAGTAGTAGGTCGTGGCCGTGTATGCCAAAGGGAGTCTGGCCATTAGGAGGAGCATAAAAAAGAGGCTCGACCTGTCAATCAAATTGAGCGTTTTTCATTGGCTGCTGTTTTCTATGCGGGCCGCCATGACACCAAAAGTTTCCCGAAAATGGCGGCGTAGCTTGGAACGGCGAAGCGAGGATTTCATAACATTTTTTTTTTCACAAATCACGTCAATTTTATTCCGTAAGTGTACATTGTGTTGCAATTATCTTGCAAATCACCTTTAAATTACGCTCCAATGTCGATGTTTACCTGAAAGTAATGTTTCGTCGTCCTTGTTAGGCCAAGTAACGACAGCGATCACAGGCAAACACGACCATCCCTATAATACACGACCATAACACTCGCCCGTTCGCCTATGGGACTTCCGTCCGCGCCTCGAGGAGCGGAAGTGCCGTATTTACGCGCGGAGCGCCCGCCAGGGGCGCCACTTGCGGGACCCAGAAGAGCGTTTGTTGTAGCTCAGCTGTGTGCAATATGAGTGGTCCTTGTGGTTAATTCTTCGTGCGTACATGTTTGTGTATTGTCGCAGGTTCTCTGTTCATGTAGAGCTAAGAGTTCTGAAACTAAATACTCAGAAATAGGCTGTGCTCTGCAGCGTAGGTGGCATGTAAATCTGTGAAACTCGCGCACTATGTGCCGTAGATCGTACACATAAACTTGGCAGCAGCACCTTGTGTGTTGGGCCAGCTATCATGCGTTTATGATTGTCAGACGCAAGCGCGTTCAGACTTTACATTTCACGTGAGAGGCGTTCCGTGTTAACATACAGGGCAGTTACAGAGAATGGGTGAATGCGACCGTAAGAAGAAACTGTTCCTGGCAAAGAGATGACTGACACCTGTTACGACGTCCAACAGAATTTGTTGTATAAGCAAGCACTTCAGTTTTAAATCAGCAGTTGCTGATTTTGTTTTCCTACTTATTGGTCCCTTTTTATTTTCCTTTTACACTTTTTTTTTCTTCTTTTGCGGTTTGCCGTTACAATGCTCTGCTAACCTTTATTATGCTGTTCGGATAGAAGCCACTCTGATAATTTTTCTTGATGGTGGCTTTTCTGCGACGCTACCTTTTGGTGCCTTTTTTGTGTTCGTTTGGCACTCCTGGGAGATGCAAGGCTGTGTAAACTTCGTGATCACTAAACGTAGGTACCGTAGCCACGGTGCCACGTCCGAGAATTTTGCGCTTTGCGCCGCTGCTAAAGTCTTCGAGCTTGAAATGCCGAGAACACGCAGAGTTTTTCGCTGTTGTTGAAGACAATGGTCGCGGCTGATTACTTTGTTGTACGAAGCATCTTCATCAAATTTAATGCAAGCCTTTGCTCATCGGCACCAGTGAAGATGCTGTTCTCCTCTGCGAATCTGATTGTACGGTCGAACACAAGAATCCTAAGTGATGCAGTCAAAAACTTCTAATATTAAAATTACCGTGATAATCTAACAAATAAATGCTATTTTTCCTTGCTGACTTGTTGTTATGTTCATCGTTATTTCTGTAATTACAGGTGACATCTGTGTGGTGACTGTATATTTTATATTGAAATACTCCTATCGAAAAGTATTTATGAAGAGTATTTAAACACCCCTTTCAACAAAGTATTTTGTATTTATATTTAAATACTCAAAAAGTGCATTTATGTCCACCCCTAGTCGGAGGCCACGGTTCATTATTCGTTTGTGTGTGTGTGTGTGTCAGAGAGAGATGTGTAAAAGGTACTCAGCTATATTAGATAAAACTATTTATGGTATACACTGCCATCCAAAAAGTGCACCCTATATGAAATGAAACAATCGCAGTTCGCAATGAAGTTACTTGTGTCAGGACGCCGCGACATAGTTCGAGCCACTTCTCCAGTAAGACAGCATTTGAGCGGAACTCGTGGAATGAAATACTTGTGTTCGACACTGCTTTCTTTTGCTTGCAAAGCGGGACGGTGCAGTACACCATCACGTCTGCACCATGCACAAACCATGCACTGGAGACAAACGCTGTCCACCGCGTGAATAATAGCAAAAACCAAACGCGAACGACGGCAGCAACGGTATCCGCATAGCATGCGTCGTCTGCCGAGGGCCCCGTATTCAGCGCCACAAACGCGCGGCGGCCGCTTGGCGAAACTACATCAGTGGCGCTGGGGCTAGGTGCGAATCAGAGCCGTATATTAAAAGGGAGTCTGGCCATTAATGGGTCATGCCTATACCTGAAGCTTTACCCACTTTTTCAGCTTTCCGACCAATGAAGTCTTGAAATATGGGGCGCTATCAATCAGCCTATCCTCACTGTTTGCCCCCCCTATCCAACATGGGCAGCGCCATTTTGGGTGGCAAGTGGATTGGATGGGATTGAAATGGATACCTCTCGCAATCTGCAAAAGTAGTGGATTGTTGGTGCAAATTTGATAAGCGCCACCTAGGGAGCGTAAGGCACGTCCCCGAATTGTCGTCTGCTTCCGTCGTTGTACCGCTGCCGGCAGAACCACCTGCTGGGACACATTCTGTTGTCGGTATGATTTTTAAACAAATCTACATGAATAGTTGGAATATAAGAGGCAAGAATGTTTATATCCATGAAATCCAGCTGTTAAATATAAGTTTGTACAGCACAGCGCCGTTTTTGTTATGATCTCGTTGTGATCGCCGTGTTCACTAGGCCTAACACCGGCGACAAAACGTATTATTTTCGGTTAGATATCGATGGATGAGCATAAGTTGAAACTGACTTCCGAGAAATTTATATTAGGATGTACATTTGCAGCGTAAAATCAGGTTAGTCTGTGAAAATTTTTTGTCACGAAATCCCCGCTTCACTGTGTTTGTTTTCGTCGCCATTTTGGGTGGCAGTATGGTGTCATGGCGACCCCCTTGGTAAAAAGCAAACCAATCAGAGGAGCGAAACTGTGATTGACAGGTCGAGCCTCTTTTTGTGACTCCTCCCAATGGCCAGACTCCCTTTTAATATACGGCTCTGGTGCGAATGTGATGGTCGTGTATTATAGAGATCATGGAGGAAGGAAACACAGGAGCGGCCCTTCCAACTTTTTGCCATCGGGCCGGGCGTGCCAGCTTCGCAATGCATTCTGGGATGCTCCTGTCTACCATGTGACTGCTCACGTGACCCCAAGAGTATGCGCAGGCCAGCTGTCACAGCAGACAACGGGAGTCGTGATTGTCTTGCAGTTCAGATATCTGCATTGTGATGAACGCTGCACGTCCAGCTTTATTTGTGTGTGTTCGGAGGTTTACTCTTGGTTTACCCTTCTACTACAAGACCGGTTAGGGTCTGCAGGACAACCACGTAGGACTAGAAGCATCATTCGTGGCAGCGATGTTTGCGTGGCGACGTGGCCACGTTTTGTGTGTTTGTTGCTGTAGTGGTAAAGCATGCCAGTAATCAAATTTGTACAACGATGGAGCAAATCAATTGAATCTTCAGCTGTAGCACAGCGGCAGCTTGCAAAGGAACGATTCAAGATGACTCTCTCACAGACAGGAGTACGAAACAACCGGTAAAGTACGTGCTTACGAATGAAACGTATTCCCGTGGCAGAGCTGTTTTCTGTTGCCGCAACCGCGGTAAAAACACGTTAACACTACGTTGTTTTTGCAGTGGTGTTCACATTTTAAGAGTAAATCACTTTGGAAAAGCATAAAAGCACGAAAAGCAGCGCGAGCAACAAAGCGTTGCCAAACCGAAACTTTAGAGAGGATCACGTGTTGGACAGGAAGTAATGGCGGTTTTGACAGGAGCGACCGCCAGAGGGGTCCCACGGAAATCTGCTCGAAACGGCCGCTCCTGCGTTTCCTTCCTCCATGATAGAGATGGTCGTGCAGGCAAATAGTAAGAAAAACGCTGGCCAAAATAGATGGCCAAAAATTTGCATTTGATGACATACTTTTACCCATGTACACACCTTTGCCCGTTCTTGATTCAATCTTGTTATATTTCATAGTTAAAATACGTATAATACCGGCAGTCTGTTCCAAGTAGCGGTTCTGCCGGCCAATCGGTTCTGCTAGCAAGCACTTCTGCTTCTGCTAATTCTGCGTCTTCCCGACATGCCCATCTCCATCCAGATGGCGCCGTTAAAAGTAGAGGTGTGCGCCGCCGCCGGAGGTCGGGGCTGGTCGGGGCCTCGCCGTCGCCGCCGTACCAAAACTGTCGGCGCGCCGCCGCCTCCGCCGCCGATGATGAAAAATCGGCGCGGCTGTGTAATGTGCCCATTTTGATCCACTTTCTATAAACGAATATCTCCCATACCTAATATTTTGTTTGTTTTTCTTTCATCTTAGGTTCCAGGCTTCATTTGTGGTGTTCTTTAGCAGTGACAATTTCATCTCCTGATATGCTGTTTATGCTTTAGAGTTTCGTTTCATAGTCGACCCTGGAGGCACACAACTCCAGGAAAACTTGTCATTCAATTCTTGCAAGTTGTTTGCCGGTCATCCACCAACACCATAGCACTGGTCATTATCCATATACAGGGTGTTTTGATTTTATTCGTCACAGAATTTTTGTTTAAAAAATAGCGGGACGAAATACATGCCGCTTTTGAGTTGGTCATGCGAATATTATCTCGAAGAAAGTATGTAACTATAAGATCATTAATTACCTCAAATTCATTAATTCTTTAATTAAGGAATTTCGCGTAAAAACGGGATAGCAGAACGGAAGATACTCATCGTTGAAAGCCATTCCATGTTTAAGAAATTCTTAAGCGCGCACGTGTGTTGAAATATCCGACGCTGAATGTCGCTATGCAAATGAGCCGAAACAAGAAGTACGCCATTTCCGAGCGCAGAAATGACGCGACTTTCGCCTTATCTGGGTTGGGAAGCGGTCTATCTGACCAACAGATTAGCGCCTACACCAATCAGCTCGATCGCCCCAAAGCACTTGGTCCTCTCACGTAGATTGCCCGTCGCTCTTTCTGCGCTCGAAAAGTGCGTAGCAAATAGTGAATTTTGTGTGTGCCGGCGAAAAGCACACTGTCAGAGAGGGTGTTTCCAATCGCGGAATTGCGGGGCTTACAATGCGCGCGAAGCATGGCAGACTCAACCCACTCGTTCTGGACAAGTTTATACTGTAAAACCCTTTAATTTCGCGAGACCTTAATTTTCATGAATTTTGCGAATCGAGAAAATTCGAGGAACTCGTGGAGTGCGCGAAATTTAGTTGTTGCGAATATATCCCTACTTGATTCGCGAAAATTTAGGGCTGCGAAATTAAATGATTTTACAGTATTTATTCATGGTAACTACAGCCTCTGCAAAAATACTGTTCAATGACGTGGTGGGTGCGCCTTATGTCATATCGTTTGCTAACGTTCGCATATTTATATGGTTTCCCAAAAGGAGCCACTGGATCAGTGGACAGAGCTTTCACGCGTCGCCGTCCTGTGGACATTCGATCAGCACTCGCTATAACTGTTACGTGTAGTTGCCATTAAAGGGATGGCTCGTCGTTCTGATTATCTAGCTATGTTGTTTTCTCCAGCGCTATACTCGCACTTAACGCGCCCAGTCGAAGTTCTTGGGCGACGACCTTCTTGAAGTGCTTTACTTCTCCTAATGTTCCTTTGTGTGTTCGGTTTTCTTTCATAATACTATCCAGTGCTTACGCACTTGTTCGGTGCAAGGTACAGTAAATACTGCCACCGTCGCGTTGACTATGATGGAGAAAATACCCCCGCTCTGAGGTGTTTGTGCTTCCTCGTTGGAGAAGAGAACATATTGACAGCCCACGGGGCGCACGCCGATATGACAGCATCGGCGTGACGCCGCTGACGCCGCCGGGCCTTCAACGTGCTCTACGCCGCCGCCGAAAAAAATGCTCACGGCGCACACCTCTAGTTAAAAGTGTACGCAAAATCCATTATGTTGCTAGGTCTTCAGGGAATATCCTATTCAATCCAATCCAATCCAGTTCCCCGAAAATGTCGGCACCCAGTGAATACGGTGAATACAGGTAATATATATAGCTTGGATAGCCTGGGATTAATAGCGAACTGTATTTTGGCTCGTGATTGGCCAGAGAGCTCAAAAAGTGGGTGGAGCTCCAGGTATAGGCATGTTCCATTAATGGCCAGACTCCCTTTGGCATACACGGCACTGGGGGTATGATGAACATATCGCTCCGTTTTCTGGCGCGTGATGTTTCGGTTTCGCATGTGACTGCAGCGTCGTCTGCCTGCCAGCTTGTTCTGCCTGTCTGGTGTCAACCTATACCCTCATCTGCTTGCAAGCCTGTCATTATAGATATAAACCAAGGTAAATATAGATGGTAGCGAAGCTTGCATTGGCCACCACGTCTTCAAGGGCGGCCATTATAAAGACCGTCAGCGCCATCCATCCGTTGCGGGGCAAACTACAAATTCCGTCATAATGACGTCACCTGGTACGTCACCATTACGTATAGCGCGGGGAGGGCGCTCGCGCTGCGCGTGCGTTCCATCGCGATGTCGAGCCGCGGAATGTCAGAACCGCTGTTGAAAGCAAATCGAAGAGCAAAAACTCAAACAATTTGTAAACAGAGAAGAATCAACACTAGCGACGTGCGCGCAACAAAGGACACAGGAGACCAGGTGGGGGCTTGCTTTCTTTTATCTCAGGTAAATTCGCCATGCCGTTGTAAACACTATAAATACCCACATGAGACAATTGATGTTCTGAGGCTGGAACACAGTGACTTTTCAGTAACTTCCATCTTTCATCATAAATACCCACGACAGAATAATGTACAAAATAACCAGTATGACAGTCCATGTACTGAATAAGCACGAAAGGATAATGTACAAATTCCAGCAAACACAGGTGGGGCCCAGGACCTTAATGTCTAATGCATGCTGCTATAGCTGTCCTCATGTACGTCTGGAACTTTCCACAGATCTCTCGTACAAAGAAGGTGGAAGTGAACATATTTGCACTTGAAGATCACATTATATGATATTTGCATACTGTGTGGTGCTATGTCTGCCCACAGTTTTTGGCACTGTAACGAATGCTGACTATACTTGACTTTGCTGACCAAGAGCGAGGGAGGCTCCGCCCCCAAATGGCGCGCCAATAGGAGGACTCGGGAGGCGGAGCGCTGCGGCCTCTGCTCTTGCCTAATAGATGGCGCATCGGTAGCGCTCGGATCGGGATATGTGAGCCGCTGTCGTCTGCTTCTTCCGGTAGAGCTACGACCTTGAAGCCTCTGCTCTCGCGTAAGAGATGGCGCTACATTGGCGCTCGGTAAGGGCACGTGTGGTCGTCCCAACTTTGAGCCTCGACCTTGAGACTGGCCGGTAACCTAAATTCCGATGACGCGGCGATTGCAAACCATAGTGCGTAGTTTTGACGATTATGCTTCATGGATGTATTATTTTGGCCAGTTCGACGTTTATGAAAACGGAAAGAAATGAAATAAATCATTTAAAATAATTGTACTGTGTGCTTCCCTTTTTTTCTTTTTGTAAGTAGTTACGCAAGTGTACTGCGTAGTTTTGACGATTATGCTTCATGGATGTGTCATTACATTACCAAATTTTTGGCCAGTTCGACGTTTCGCTCCGCTCTTCATTTAAAATAATTGTACTGTGTTTTTCTTTCTATCTTTTTTCTTTTTGTAAGTAGTTACGCAAGTGTACTGCGTAGTTTTGACGATTATGCTTCATGGATGTATTATTTTGGCCAGTTCGACGTTTATGAAAACGGAAAGAAATGTTGCTGCTTTTGTTCTACTCCTCGCACTGAAATAAATCATTTAAAATAGTTGTACTGTGTGTGGTTTTTTTTTTTTTCCTTTTCGTAAGTAGTTACGCAAGTATACTGCGTAGTTTTGACGATTATGCTTCATGCATGTGTCATTACATTACCAAATTTTTGGCCAGTTCGACGCTTCGCTCCACTCTTATGCGTGAACATTGTCTCAACTCGTGAAAAAGGAAAGAAATGTTGCTGCTTTGTTCTACTCCTCGCACTGAAATAAATCATTTAAAATAATTGTACTCTGTGTTCTTTTTTTTCTTTTTTTTGTAAGTAGTTACGCAAGTATACTGCGTAGTTTTGACGATGATGCTTCATGGATGTGTCATTACATTACCAAATTTTTGGCCAGTTCGACGTTTCGCTCCGCTCTTATGCGTGAACATTGCCTCAACTCGTGAAAAAGGAAAGAAATGTTGCTGCTTTTGTTCTACACCTCGCACTTAAATAAATCATTTAAAATAATTGTACTGTTTGTGTGTCTTTTTCTTTCTTTTTGTAAGTAGTTACGAAGTATGTAAAAAGGAAAGAAATGTTGCTGCTTGTTCTACTCCTCAAACTGAACTAAATTCTTTGAAATAATTATACTCTGTGTTCCTTGTTTCTTCCCCTTTTTGTAAGTAGTTACGGAAGAAAATAATTGTGCTGTGTGTGTGTGTTTCCTTTTTGTAAGGGTTCCGGGACATTTGATCGAACGTCGTTTGGTGGAAAGCCGTTTGATCGAACGCGGGACATTTGGTCGAAAGGCATTTGATCAAACACCGTTTGATCGAGACGGCAGCGGTCGTTTGATCGATTGTTTTATTCGTTCGCTTGGAGGGTTGATGTTTCACTCTGTGTAATCCGCTCGCCCATAAACACATTCGTCATCCTAATCCACTTTTTCGCATCCAGAAAGCGATCTGATGGTGTGCTTTTTTTTTTTTTTTTTGCTATTTATTTGCATTAAGTGCTGAAACTGCGTTTGCACGAGCTTTGAAAGTAAAGTTAGACGTTTAACTCCACTCTCCTCCTCGTGGCTGATACTGCTTGAGCGCATTGCTAAAAGTACGCCCGAACATTTCATTTTCCAAAATGCTCCGCAACCCGGGACAATTTATTCCTACGCCCACGCTAACGTGAGACATGTTGTCTCAAACCTATTGTTGTTGTTGTTTCTAACCTATCTGCCGGAAATATGCAGAAGGTATCAGGGCCTTGGAGAATTGCTTCTTAATCTTGTCACGTTGTCTGTGTGTTCTCAGAACACACAGACAATCATACAGACTTTCCCAAATTGGAGTTCTAATTTCTCTTCTCGCTTCCAAGACTTAAGCAACGGGGGTGGCGATGCCCTCATTCGCACATTGTGCTGTTTTCTAGACGGGCGGAAATCCCTGAACACACGGGATGAGCGACCTGTAGCCTCTAACCATGACACCCTTCACCGCTGGAGGCTACAATGTGGAACCCGAGAGAAGCCCACAAATATGGGAGGATGAGATATGTGTACTTAAGCGTATTTTAAATATAAATACGCCTAAAACGGTATTTAAATATAAATACATTTTTCTTGCCTGTATTTAAATACGTATTTTAAATACATGTATTTATATTTTAAATACAAAGTGTTTAAATACTGCCCATCCCTGGTGTTCTGTTTCATGAGCTATCCACAATGCCGCTCCTGTATTTTTGGAAGCATAGAACCCCGCCGAACCATTATTTCAGCCCTCTACAACCAGGGGCCATAGGCTAAGCCCAGTGCTTGTGCATTCTTTCCGGAACCCGGTGCAGAGCAGCCTGTGGCACTGACTGTTGTCTGAGTTAAGGGACACAAACCCGTTTTCTTCCGACAGTACTTAAAGTAAAATCAGTTCAAGCAAAGATACTTAATTAAGTACCATTTAGCTATCGAGCCTCTCTTCGGACGCGGGATCATTTTTTTCGGAACCCGCCGCTGCTGCAGTTCCCCCCCCCCCCTTTTGTCTGCTTCTGATTCAAGTGGACTTTGTTTCATCCATTTTTTGTGTAAATTAAGTCGTATTTATAAGATTAGTGTTGTCATACATATGTTGAAATTTTGTTTACCCTGCACGATCTAACGCTTAGAAAGAAACGAGGCACATCTGCAATATTGGGTATTGCCACATGAAAGGTCTTTTTCGTACTATCGAACGATAGCGTCCTCACCATTCTGGGACGAAGAGTTACTAAGATACGCTGATTAAACTTTGTGTTGTTTTGTATATATGTGTGTGTGTGCGTGTTTCCCTGTATGCACTTTAAAATTTTCCGGAAAAGTAACTACGCGCGACAGCCATGTGGTAATGACCTGTCGCAAAGTCCATACTCTTGTCTTGTCTATAATCCTAAAGATATTTCGGCTACTTTACCGAGAAGAAGCAGCTTCAAGAAGGAGTACAAGGTTCGATTTTAAAAATGTTCTTATGACCGCATATATTTATTATCCTCTGACAAGACGCAATAAAAAGCGCTTCGATCCATGTCTCACGGCCAAAGATCTCTAAATACGCAGTTGACATCGGAGTTGAAACCGGAAAAAGTAAAAGAAAACACTTTGTTTTCTGAGTTTGTTTCCAACAATATACGTTCAAGCAACAATGCTTACCGGTTGCAATGGGCCGAATTTGGAAAACGTTCGATGTATAACGCGCACGAGTGCATGACGCGCACCGCAATGCTGCTACAAGTTTACTGCCACCAGCATGCACAATAAAAGAAGGCGGTGTATCATTGATGGATATGCTTTATTTGAAACACACCGATGCAACAGAGTCGGTGTCATAGTATACTTCAGTCTTCTCTCCGCTTTCCGTTTCGCGCCACTTCTCAATCATGCCATGCGCGAAGTCCAAGAACATGAAAAACCCAATTCAAAAACAAATGCGGCCAGTGCGTTTACAAAACTGAGCAGCGTTTTATATTCTTTGTTGGTGAGTTCAGTTCAACCAGATCTCACACACTTTTAACCGTTTATGAAGTCCAGTGCCCTTTCGCCGGTTTTGTCAACTGACCGTAAGAGATTTGTGAGAAACTCACAGCACACCCTTGAAGACGCTAGTACGGCACCGTCCTGAAAAGGAACTCTGCAGGAAAATATTTCCGCATGTTACGCGCACCGTTAGATAACGCGCAGGACTTATTCCGAGCACTTTTTTTGCTGTATTACGCGTGCGTTATACACCGGAAAATACGGTATATTTTTTCCTTCTTTCTTTTTAACTTACGCCCTAGTTCTTCGTATGCCGACGACTCCCTTCGTACTTGGTTTCTTTGTGCACAATGGTAAATGTGGGCATGTAGTCCAGACAGTAGGTTCCTAAAGGGGTAAGACCGTTTAGGAACCTTCCTTCATTGCTCTCTTTTTCTTTCACCCATTTGTATACTGTCTGGACTACATGCCGACATTGACCATTGTGCACAAGGAAACCGAATGTCTCCGGTGTCTTCTCAGCCGGAGTCTTCTCCGGAGACTCAGCCGGAGACTCAGCCGGAGACTCCGTCTGGGTATGCACTATAAAGACCGTACGTGACCGCATATAGTGTCACTCTTGTCTTGGAACATGTTTCATCCGAAGAGTCTCGTTGCTGCTTAACTGTCATGGAGATCAGCTCAGACGTGCTGCAGGATATCGCTGCCCAAAGTAAGATAATCAGTTTCGTAATTTCTTAAATGAAAAGTCGTGAAAATGGTCACTGATATTGATTGTTGAGTGATACTCATCTATTCCTCCCGGTTTTTATGAAATTGCATTTTTATGAAATTGCAAATTTATTTGCATTAGGTCAACCTGAGGTCATCAGATGGCTCATGGAGCAAGGTGCACTGCGTAGCGACATGCGTTGCAGACTATGCAATCGTCCTGCGACGCTGTTCAGCCCGGCTACGGGTACGGCAAGATGGAGGTGCAGGAACCACGGCCACAACTGGGGGGAATCTGTCTTTCATGATTCCATGTTCAGGAAGTATAAGATTCCACTGAGACTCGCCCTGAAGCTGATGCATATCTTCGCTCATGACCGGCACACGTACAAGTATTTAACCCTGGAGTGTTCGAGAACTGCCAGAAAAATAGCGGATCGGACGATCGTTCGCTGGCTGTCCTTGTGCCGATCCGTCGTGTCCGTGGCCATTCAAAGACAGATTGCAGCAGAAGGTAAAATTGGTGGAAGGGGAAAGATCGTAGAAATCGACGAAAGTCTCTTCGGCAAGCGGAAGTACCACAGAGGTCGTGTCAGGAAAGGTCATTGGGTTCTGGGCATGGTAGAAAGGGAAGTCAACCCAAACGCCAAGCGCAAGACTAAGAAGATTAAGACTGACAAGATTAAGAAGCAATTCTCCAAGGCCCTGATACCTTCTGCATATTTCCGGCAGATAGGTTAGAAACAACAACAACAATAGGTTTGAGACAACATGTCTCACGTTAGCGTGGGCGTAGGAATAAATTGTCCCGGGTTGCGGAGCATTTTGGAAAATGAAATGTTCGGGCGTACTTTTAGCAATGCGCTCAAGCAGTATCAGCCACGAGGAGGAGAGTGGAGTTAAACGTCTAACTTTACTTTCAAAGCTCGTGCAAACGCAGTTTCAGCACTTAATGCAAATAAATAGCAAAAAAAAAAAAAAAAAGCACACCATCAGATCGCTTTCTGGATGCGAAAAAGTGGATTAGGATGACGAATGTGTTTATGGGCGAGCGGATTACACAGAGTGAAACATCAACCCTCCAAGCGAACGAATAAAACAATCGATCAAACGACCGCTGCCGTCTCGATCATACACAAACGGTGTTTGATCAAATGCCTTTCGACCAAATGTCCCGCGTTCGATCAAACGGCTTTCCACCAAACGACGTTCGATCAAATGTCCCGGAACCCTTACAAAAAGGAAACACACACACACAGCACAATTATTTTCTTCCGTAACTACTTACAAAAAGGGGAAGAAACAAGGAACACAGAGTATAATTATTTCAAAGAATTTAGTTCAGTTTGAGGAGTAGAACAAGCAGCAACATTTCTTTCCTTTTTACATACTTCGTAACTACTTACAAAAAGAAAGAAAAAGACACACAAACAGTACAATTATTTTAAATGATTTATTTAAGTGCGAGGTGTAGAACAAAAGCAGCAACATTTCTTTCCTTTTTCACGAGTTGAGGCAATGTTCACGCATAAGAGCGGAGCGAAACGTCGAACTGGCCAAAAATTTGGTAATGTAATGACACATCCATGAAGCATCATCGTCAAAACTACGCAGTATACTTGCGTAACTACTTACAAAAAAAAGAAAAAAAAGAACACAGAGTACAATTATTTTAAATGATTTATTTCAGTGCGAGGAGTAGAACAAAGCAGCAACATTTCTTTCCTTTTTCACGAGTTGAGACAATGTTCACGCATAAGAGTGGAGCGAAGCGTCGAACTGGCCAAAAATTTGGTAATGTAATGACACATGCATGAAGCATAATCGTCAAAACTACGCAGTATACTTGCGTAACTACTTACGAAAAGGAAAAAAAAAAAACCACACACAGTACAACTATTTTAAATGATTTATTTCAGTGCGAGGAGTAGAACAAAAGCAGCAACATTTCTTTCCGTTTTCATAAACGTCGAACTGGCCAAAATAATACATCCATGAAGCATAATCGTCAAAACTACGCAGTACACTTGCGTAACTACTTACAAAAAGAAAAAAGATAGAAAGAAAAACACAGTACAATTATTTTAAATGAAGAGCGGAGCGAAACGTCGAACTGGCCAAAAATTTGGTAATGTAATGACACATCCATGAAGCATAATCGTCAAAACTACGCAGTACACTTGCGTAACTACTTACAAAAAGAAAAAAAGGGAAGCACACAGTACAATTATTTTAAAGTAGCACAGAAGTCATTTTTAACACCCAGTTTTCTTCTTATAAAACTGTTAAGTTTGCCAGTAAGATGCACCATGCGAAGTAATTTACACCACAGAGTCATAATTATCGCAGAAATTGAATTTAAAATACGCCGCAAAAAGCGACCGTGCGCAACGGTGGTGAAGAGCAGTACCAGCCTGTGATCTGCCTGGAACCTCGCGCTGACGCTATAAGGAGAACGCTCGCTGATTGGCCTAGAAAAATGTTGTCTGTTACTCCGCTGTCGTCTGCTACTCGGCTGTTCGGTGTTCTGATAAAGCCTTTCTCCTTGCTCGGTAATGCTTCGGCCGCTCCTTCTATCCCCAATTCTCCGGGAAAACTGGCAAAACAGGTTTACGGCAGCAAAGGGACAATGCGCTGACCCCCACTGATCGGCAAACCAGAACGAGTCTCCTTATGCCGTCATCGGTGACGTGCCATCATACCTCCTCATCCTCGTTATAGCTGGAGTGGCGAGTTAAGGGTGAAGGCGCGGAGCTATGTTTATGTAAGTTTTTTTCTGGGAAACAAATTGCACACATCAAAACCTTTCGCGCTATTCGGTATAATGACACACACACTTTCATCAGATGTCTTAATCTGAATTTTTTTTGGATGGCCCTCTGTACTCCTTTAAATGATTTATTTCATTTCTTTCCGTTTTCATAAACGTCGAACTGGCCAAAATAATACGTCCATGAAGCATAATCGTCAAAACTACGCACTATGGTTTGCAATCGCCGCGTCATCGGAATTTAGGTTACCGGCCAGTCTCAAGGTCGAGGCTCAAAGTTGGGACGACCACACGTGCCCTTACCGAGCGCCAATGTAGCGCCATCTCTTACGCGAGAGCAGAGGCTTCAAGGTCGTAGCTCTACCGGAAGAAGCAGACGACAGCGGCTCACATATCCCGATCCGAGCGCTACCGATGCGCCATCTATTAGGCAAGAGCAGAGGCCGCAGCGCTCCGCCTCCCGAGTCCTCCTATTGGCGCGCCATTTGGGGGCGGAGCCTCCCTCGCTCTTGGTCAGCAAAGTCAAGGATAGTCACGCCGACTTGTCAGCTCAACGTGTGCCGTTTCGAGCATTTGTTTGTTCAATTTGTGTCTCTTTGGGCGCTTTTGTGTGTCACTTAGCGAAGTCTGGGTATCCAGTCTTCACGACAGGGTCTATGCCACCGAGAGGACGAACATGAGGTGTTCCTGTTCCGACCACCGAAGGAAACTATCCGCAAAGAAGAGTGCGCGTAACGTAAAGCGCGCGGAGAAAGGACTGGCAATAATTGACTGCGTTGTGTGTGAACGGCACTTCGAGGAAGGGTATACCGTGAGGACTCTTCGGCACATCATTGGCGACGAAAACGTTGAAACTCCGAGGGACAGGTGCTAACGGACGATGCCGTTCCAGCCCTGTTTCCGGACGCGCAGAAGTACTTCACGAAGAAAGTGCGCCCATCAAAAGAAACCTGGATTCTGGTGCGCAGGTGCACAACCTCAGCCCGTTGTGCATCTCAGCAGTGATGGAAACGATTTTGCAATCTCTGTCAACGTACGGCGCATGAAAGAATGGTTAATGACATGACACATCAGGAAAAATGAAATGGAATTCCGTGTCCAAAATTCTTTTTTTGCTGCATACAGTCTTAGTTTGGACTGGTTACAAAACGGACAAATTGTCGTAAAAAATTAGAAAGTGGTTAAGAATTCCTGTTTAGAAAATGTATACAGTGCGCTCAATAAACCCTGTACGCACCTTTATTCAGGTTTCTGTCTGTTAGATTGAGACCCTGCCACCAAGTTGCTGGCGTCCTCGGCTGGGTTCGAACCCGCGATCTCAGGATCAGAGGGAGCGAATAGGCTGGATAGGTCATGGTTATAAGAGCTGCAAACTAGAAAATCATTTTGATAAGCCGCACAGATCCAAGAAAGTGAGTTCACCAGCTACTTCGACAAGGGATGCCTTATATGTATGGACTGGCCAAGCTCATTTCCGTGCTGGAAGAAGCAATTACGTTATACTTTTCCACTCAGAAGCTCTACGTCCGCAGTATCTTTGACTTTATGCAAGTTCTTGACCAATCTAAGGCTTGAACAAATTGGCTGTGACGTGCACTGCAATGAACTGACTGGACGTGTTCCAGTTCTTTTAGTCACACGACTGCATTCTCTTACAAAGTTTCTTTTTTTTTTCTTTGTCTCTCAAATTTTCTTGAATAAGGAGAATGTGTCAAAAAGAGAGCGCGGAAGCATTTAAAAATTCGCTTGAACGGAAACATATCTCCTTGAGTCTAAGGATCAAAGAGATGTTTCCGTTCAGTGGCGTCGGAACTATTTTTCCAGTGGGGGAGCGAAAAAAAGTGCTACCATCAACATCATCATCATCACTTATCTTCCTTGAGGGCTCATGCTGGTGTTATACAGGGTTGCTACACAAACTGTAAACGTGCTCCAGGCAAACAACATCTGCATATTTGTACAGTACACTCTAAACCCTGTGACGGATAGGTGCCGTCTGATCAACTGGCACATTTTTTTAAAAATGTGCAACATGACTTCAACTACGCGGTGGCTGCGAAAGCTGCAGGTGCCATGTGCCCCCTGAAGAAACTGGTACGACATCCGTGCTGACGCCAGGAGCCACAGTGTACCGGACGTATCGAAGGGTTACTTGTACCCACTAATACGCGAAACACATTGCGCCTCTCGAGTTCCCTAACAGAAAAATTACCGCCACGCTTCGCAAAAAACAGAAAAAGCAAGGAAGAAAATGCTCCAAGCACATCGAACATGAAACACCAAATTTTATTGGCTTGCACATACCTTTAAATTGCATCCAGTACATCATCGTTTGCCGAATGGAAAGCATACACGGTTCACTAATCCCAACACACACATATGGAGCACGAGTAAGACAGATATCCCACATAGGAGGACACGCTCCGATCTAACCCTGGGAACGAGGCTTAGACGGAAGTGAGCAGTCTCGAACAACTGCGGAGGGGGGGGATACCCCCCGGACCCCCCCCCCCCGCGCGTGTAATATGTACTGACCTGACCTAACCTAACCTCACTAAGGAATTTGCAAATTACGGCGCAATTTATTACTAGCGTACGCGCGACTTCCGGTTCGCCTTGTTCCCAGGAGGGGGGTCCGATATGGGAATTTTGCAATTTCGTATGGAGCACACGTTGCACGGACACACAACCCATCCGATGATCCGATGCACCAGGCAGTCCACTAAACGCCGAACACACAATCCTCGAAACTTCGAACAGGCTGGCACTGAAAGCTCAATGAAGATCCTTAGTGACGAACATGACGGTTCCTCAAACGAAATGGCCGAGGAACAATTGTCCAACAAGTGGTAACAGACCCCAATTCCATGTGAGAAGCAGTTGCAATCTTTCACGCGTATGTGTGACCGTTGAGACAGGAAACAACCTGTAAAGAAACCGAAGTGAATATCACGCTGGTATTATTCCAACGTTAATGCTGGAATAGTACTCCATTTTGTAACTCACCTCCTCGCAATCGATACAGTCCCGCGGTCACCTATAACGAAAGAATACAATTAACCTCGCTTGTAATGTACATCGTCGCTTCACCGATGCAGCCGATCCTCTCCTGCCGCCATTTGCAATGCGTCCACCGTCTGCAACAGAATGTACTTCGATTGTTAAACATGAGTAAAACGCAGGCGTCGTACGATGCATCACAGCTGGGTTGGCTTACCTTAAGCAAACATGAGACCTGTACTTAGAAAGCAAGGTATCATCCTTCTCAAAGGCGAGGTTGCAACGCAGACAGCGTCGAGAAAGCGGGAAGGAACGTACTGCAGGAGAATACGTTGTGCCGTGTCACTCCTCACCGGCGGAGCGCGGAACAACGTAGTACGCTCCAACGAGGGCACGCATATTCAGCCGGCACACGCATTATTCAACCAGCACACGGGTACAAGGTTCAGGAGGCACACATATTATTCAGCGGGCACAAAGCCGTTTCATACCAACGTGACGGCTTTGTACCTACTGAAATTTGGCGATGAGGATCGCTGTGCTTGCTATTTGATAACCGTTACGGCTGCTTCCAGACGGTTACGGCTGTGTACCGGCTGCACTTTCTGAGGGAACTTTTTTAACTGGCACATGTCCGTCACAGGATATAGAGTGTAGATCTAAAATAACATTGCAGAAGTATTGTAATTAAATAGCGCTTGGTGGTGGGCTAGTTGGTATGACTTCAGTGCGTCCGGCTTTTTTTTACTTCTGCGCAGTGCCTAGACCTCTATGACAAGTAATGTCTCAGGAACTTCAGGGACTTGTCCCCGGGAATCGTCGTCGCGGCATGTACGCGTGCCGCGACTGGAAGCGAATATCGTCTGATCCGCAAGCCTTCTGCGAAGAAACTAGACTTTCCTGGGGCGGTCTGGAACTCAGCAAGAATGTGTCCCTTTGACACCCAGCTCTTTGACTGGGTGTCACGCTGTCGTTATCAGTCCAGGGCGACTCAATAAGAAAAGCAAGGTAAATGACAACAGCGGGTAGTTTTGGACATCAGTACGGTGGAAAGTGAGGAGCCAGCAATCAGGTTAACAGCTAGAATATTTTACTATGAGAAGTGAACATATACATAATATGAAGACAGCAAACAAGCTGCGATACATACGAGGGTGGTTCCATAAGTTTCCGGCCCGAGGTAGAAAATGCGCGCGAATTTGAAAATGCGATTAAGGACGCGTGGTGCCATCTGTTGGAGGGCCGGAGCACCACTCTCAACCCTCTCCATGCTTTTGTCGGTTGGAGAGCGGCATTTCAAACAGCCAGGGTGCACTCTTCAGTTAAAATCGAGTACAGCGCTTTGATAAAATTCTTGACAAAAGAGGGACTTTCGCCTAAAGAAATTAAAGCGCGACTGGACAACGTGTACAGAGAAGCCTCTCCGTCGTACACAACGGTAAAAGACTGGGCTAAGCAGTTTCGACTGGGGCGAGAGTCCATTGAAGATGAGCCACGCGATGGTCGTCCAGTGGAAGTGGTGACACACAAAAAAAAATGTGTCTCTTGTCGAGGAGGAAGTGCTGAGCGACAAGCGTCTGAAGGTGAAGGAAATCTCAGAAAGGCTGGGGCTTTCCAAACCAACCGTTTTTCGCATCATCGGCGAGGGCCTTCACATGAAAAAGGTCAGTGCGAGATGGGTGCCACGACTTCTCTCGTCAGTTCAAAAGCAACAGCGCGTCGTCAGTGCCAAGAGTTTTTGGAGCTCTGTCAAGAGAACGAAAAAGAAATATTGAAGTCAATTGTCACAGGAGATGAGACTATGGTGCTCTACTATGATCCCCTTTCGAAAAAAGGAGGCGATGGAATGGCGCAAACCAGGAGAAGCACCTCCAAGAAAAGTCAAGGTCACACAATCCACAAAGAAGATCATGGCAACAATATTTTGCTATTGTCACGGGATCCTCCTCATCGACTTCAAAGAGGGGAACACCACAGTGAATGCAACTTATTATGCTTCACTCCTGCACCGACTGCGAGACGCCATCAAGGAAAAGAGGCGCGGCAGGTTGAGTCGAGGTGTCCGGTTGCTCCAGGACAATGCCCCTGTCCACACGGCTTCTGTTGCCAAGGCTGCACTAAAGGAGTGCGGCTTCGAAGAAATCCACCACCCACCCTACAGTCCAGACTTGGCACCGAGTGACTACTTCCTGTTCTCAAACTTGAAGAGGGATCTCAGAGGACGAAGATTTCAAAACGATAGTGAGGTGCAAGAGGCAGTTTTCCAGCATTTTGCGGACAAAACTTCGGACTATTTTTTCAAGGGTATCAGAATGCTGGTTGAAAGGTGTCAAACGTGCATCGAAGTTAAGGGTGACTATGTCGAAAAGTGATACACTTGTTTCGTCTCTATGACTCTTAAAAGTTGGTCGGGCCGGAAACTTATGGAACCACCCTCGTATCTATTACCAGAGGTGTGGGCTTCTCCGATGTCTATGACGTTTGATAATCTTGTAACGCTGCTGCAGGCGACAACTTGATGGCGCTCCCTCGACGTTGCCGACAGGTGAACGCAACACCAGTGCGACGTTTTGTCTCAGTCAATCGCACTTGTCGTACTACATGTCTTACACGCCAGCTCGAAATGGGCACCCTGGCCACAACCGACTGAAATCTGTGGCTGCGCCTCGCAAACCGCCCCTATAACGACCTTCAGCCGGGCGGTATCTTTGTATCTTTATTTCCCCCAGATCTCTTGTGTCTTGCGTGCCTTTCGCGATTCCCGTTTGCGCCTCTGTCCCCCCCCCCCTCCCACCCCGTGGATTGAGTCTGGTAATGCTCGCGCCTCCCGGTACACACTTTCGGACTGATTTATTGCAATTCGAAACCTCGACAGTGCACTTCGTACCCCAAACCTTGCCATGGTCAACTCCAGAACCCTGTGAACCTGACACCTTTGGTATGTAGCTCTTCTCAAACGGTCTCCGCACAGTGACAGTGGTAGGCTCTCTGTTTATTGCTCTCTAAATTTATGGCCGCCGAAAGAACACATGCACGGGCCTTTCCGTTAGACCGTAGAAGAATACGACGCTGGGCTGACACTGGGGGAGCCATGCTCCCCCATTCGTAAATGTGGGGGAGCCGTCGCTCCCCCTGTTCCGGCGCCCTCCGTTCAATCGTACATATATACACCAGCTCGCTTGTCACCTCTACTTATGTTCAACGAAAATACGCTATTTTTGCTTGAAAATACGCCATTTGAAAATATTTTTTATGACGTCTCGGTAATATAAAATATAAAAGTGTTCAGTACTGTACGATCATGACTCTATTTTTTTCTTTTTGAAAGCGTATTTTTTCTTTCTTGTTTAAAAATTGCGCGTGCTCGTGTTCTCGTTGTTATTGCTGCGTAATTAAGAGGACATAAATCAAGTACCACCAAGATTTCTTTTCAAGCTAACGTGAAATCCTGGGTTTGAGTGCCGAACTCCGCAACTTCCCACGTAGGAGCCCTTCGGGAGGTAACCACTGATCTCTATAGTAATCACAGGGGTGACACAAACCCGCCATTGTTGTAACTACCCTCAAGCGGGTGCTTTTGGCAAAACTGCCATCTTGTCCTGGTCGCACGTCATAGAAAACGTCATTTTAAGGTCATGTGACTTTGTTTACATGTAGTTTTGCCGCTTACCGACATATTTTCACCGTCTTAACACGAAGAGATGGCCGTATTTAGCCAGCGTAAAGTATGCGGTGCTTCTTCTGCAACATGGTAGCCCATTTCACCTTAGTTTAAGTACATCGCATAGGCTCGGAAAGTCTTAACGCGCGGTCGTCACCACATCTTTGGAAGTTGTTAACAATACGAGGCTTTATGTGTAAAACTGCGCGTTTTACTGCGAGATTATCGGATAGAAATAATTACCGTGATCGAAAAACATCCAAAACGTCGTCCAGAAACAACAACCGCATTGTTTACGAAGGGTTTGGCCGCCGATCACGGGCGCCGCCATCTTTAAGGTCACGTGTGCCTTGGCGTTTGCTGTGACGTACGACCAGGACCTGTCCAGGATGCATTGCGTTCGCCCAGCACGCTTTCGTCTACGGAGCAATACATTGGATGCCACCCCTGTGATAGTAATAGGCTGGATAGCGGATTGAGGGTGCAACCGTACGGTCGCCGGCCGCCATCTTGGGAAGCTCAAAACATTGCCGTCCGCCACTCAGCTGCATTATGTGCATGCGCCTTTGCGTAGCACTTTTGTGGTGTCATGCCCGCCTGCTGTGGTTATGGGTGTGCTGACCGTACTGGCAAGGCACCGGGGACGACATTTCACAAGTAAGTGACATGATTTTACAAATAAATGTGATTTATTAGTTAACGAGCGGAGTGACAAAACGTTGCTGTTGATGCATGTGCGCGGCACTTTGTGAATCGTATCTCAAGATCTAAGCGTTAAACTTTAAGCCGTACGTTATCTGCATAGAGTCATTGTGATAGTCTAGCCTTCCTGCAGTTCACGGGTATGGTCTCGGCACTCAGCAAGCGTTGAAGTGCGCTTGTCAGCTGTGATATCTACGGCTCAGTTTGTTGGTCACGGTATCGACGATTGCTTGCTTGGATTAGCCTTGTCATCCCTTCCGTAATTGATGGCATAAATTGTTCAATGCAGGTTCCCTCACGGCCGCCCAGAACATTTAAACAAAGTGTGCGGTAAATGTCATGCGAAAGGACTGGACGCCGTCGACGACATCACTGGTCTGCAGCAAACATTTTAAAAACAAATGCTTCGACAGAACGGGCCAAACCGTTCGACTGAGGCCTGACGCTGTGCCCAACAAGTTCGACTTCCCAGAACACCTCCAGAAAGTAATAATGCATGCGACATATGTAGAGGCCAGATTTATATCCACTAAAAGCTAGTTGAACACACATGCATGAAAAACTCATCTTTATCTTGCTCAAAATATGTACCTCTAGGAATTCACTTGCATGCATTTAAAATACGCAACAAACTCACTGGGGCAAAAGTATCTTACTTTATGTAGTGTACAAAAAGCATGCAGAGTTGAAAGCATAGATCGAGAAGTTGCCCGTCAAAAGGAACTCGTTACAAAGTTACTGTGTGAAAAATGCAACTAAGTTATTCAGCCCGAAACGTAGCTTGAAACGTTACAGAGTTACTTAAAAAAAAAGAACGAGTTGCTCCCAAGTTACTTTGGACACAAAATAACACTACACAGGTGCAGCTGAGTTCGACCCTGAGTTGCCTGCGTTGAGTTTTCATTTATGTCGAACAATTCGAACGTGTTACATCTTATTCCCTGTCTGCACACGATGATTCAGCTTCATTTCAATAGCAGCAGTTCTTACTTCCTGAACAGAATACTGTCATTGACTGGACATCATGTTTTATGACATAAAATGCTGTGGAAGAACCGTAAAGAAAGCAAGGAAATAAGTGGACGTGAGTGAAAAGCGAATTAGTAACTTGGAACGTAGCTTAAGTTACTTTGGCAAAGTTACCTGAAAAAGGAGTTCCTCTGAAAATTAACACGGCGCAAAAGTTGCGAGTTATATAGTTACCAAGAAAAGGAACTTAGTTACAGTAACGAGTTACCTCGAACTCTGGTTGAAAGTGTGTATTTGCATGAAAATCTAGCCTCTAGAATCATGTTCCCTAGTTAAGAGTTCCAAGCGATGGTTGATGATTGGAATCAGTACTGCACGAAGAGCACCTTAAAGCTGCAGCTAGTCCAATATATGAAAACACTCCTGAATTATGCATTCATATGCAGTTAAAAGCCACTCCATATTGGATAGGACAATACTAAGACGGGCAAAAGCATATAAAGAAAAAAGTATTGCATGAACATGTTGACTAACGTACAAACTCGTATTAGTGGGACATACAAACACACCAGCCACATGCCTCTTTGGTGCATTCCAGCATGTTTACTTTACTTAGAGACAATAAATATTTTTTCAACCTGGAATGTCTACTCTTTATTCTCGCTGCTTAAGCTTGCGACAACACATGTTTGAATGCAGCCCAAATGAAAACAATGTGATCCGTCTGATCAAAGAAGTTTCCCAGTGCTACAGCAGTATCGGACTGTACCACCTTGCCAAAGAATATACAGAGAAGGTGACAGCCAGGCCTCAGCTGCGAAAGAAATTGTCAAGGTTGATCATATTCAACAACCAGTAATGCACTCTGCCCACTTACCTGCTTGACTGCTTCAAACTTGCTGTTGCAACTGGACTTGTGATACTTTGATGTTGGAACTTTCACGACAAGACCTTGCTACTTAGCCTTTTTATGACTTATTCACTCTACCTCTAGTCATTTTGAACTGTCTTTACCGCCATTTATTTCCCCAGTGCACATATTTCTAGTCGGTATGTTTTTACCGTCATATAGCCTTTATATCACATATCATTCTAGTCCTTTGGAAGTGCTTTAGTGCCGTTCGGCATTTCGTGTCATAACCAGTCATATCTAAACTTCCTGTGCAAAGCATAATGTTTATACCCAAGCATATTAAAGTAGTTACATAAACAAACGTGCCAAACATACCCTGGCATTCCGCACCCCCGAGCAGAAAGGAAATGGGAGAAACACGGGAAGCAACACGCTGACGGACGACAAAGGAAACGTAACACAACAAATACAACACCACACAAAACCAGCAAATCACATAATCGTAGTTCAAAGTACAAGATTGGAACGACACGCGCTCACACGAGTACAAAATAGACAGGAAATAAAATGTATGTGACGGGATTTCACACAAAAAACGTAAGGAACTCAATCACGAGGGATTTCTGCAGCGATCCGTGGCAAAATTTTAGCGAAGCAGCAAGGGAAGCGCTCACAAACAGCAAAACTTGTCACAGCTTACATGCATTTCTATGGGCTGTAATCGCTCTTTTGAGCACCGCAATATGGCGGCCGGTGGTCGTACCCTTTCCCGCGATACCCTCACCCATCCGCTATCCAGCCTTTATACATAGAGATCAGTGGAGGTAACTAGCCTAATGCGACCAGCGCCACCTGGATCTTTTCATTGCAGTCAGGTCCCCCCCCCCCCCCCCCCCAAACTCACCTCGGAAAAGCGTGCAACCACTGATCTCGATTGTAAAAGGCTGGATCGCGGATAGGGAGCGCGAGCGTGAAGAAACCGGCCGCCATCTTACGGTGCTCACAACAGTCGCCGCAGCGATCATGGCAACTTCTTGCAATTACGGTCGTACCAACCGTACTGGCAAGGTTACAGGGCCTAAATTTATACAGGTGAGTCACTCTTTATCGAGGAATAAATAGGCGTTCATTCTGTATATTTAGTTGACCATTATGAAGTGTTTTTTTTGCCCAAAACGAGCACTGGATGCAGGTTGCTTGATCGCTCTTCCGACGTTCAATCGAGCACACTTGCATTTTACCCGGCGGAAAATACAGTTTGAGTGCATAATATGCTTGAAAGAGCACGTTACACTACACAGGTAGTGTTGTCATCAATATATGTGCGAGCACTCGAGCGCTTTTTTGCATGCATTGCTAGCATGGTACACGGTGTTCTCTGTGGAAGCAAGTGCCACATTCATTTCTTTGAATTACCTTCACGCACAAGTTCGGTATTACGTCATAATGATACCACGATTGTCACCTTTTTTCATGTATTGGTATTGTTTTGTGCCTTGGTTTGATTTGTGACAAAGAATCTTACGTAACGGTGGTGTGGCGCGACTTGAATAACGCCTTTGTCTGAGCTGTATCGTCAGCTTGTTACGATAGTAATAATTTGTAGCGTGTCGTGCTATTTGAAGCAGTTTTTAAGGCAGAAGTGGTCTCTCAATACAGGTTTCGTCATGAGGGCTACCCAGTGAATAATCTGTGTAGTGTGATACGGCTGGGTGTACAGGTAAGTATCACGTTCCTCATCCACTGGTTTCTACTTTACAGGAAGGAACAACCTCAGTGCACGCACTGTGGTTAGCCTCTCTCAGTTTTGCATATTTTCTTACATGTTCACATCAGAAACACACCTTACACTTTAGGCTCCTTCACCCAGCAGTATAATAATTAGAGATTATAATTCTGTTTAGAAGAGTTCCCCATATTCTTTTTAGAATAGTTTTTCATCTTTTTAATTTTTAGAAGATACAGGGATTGTAAACCATGTTTTAAACTGCTGTTTTAACATTTGTCCAATGCATTTATTAAACAACATATTCATTTTTAACTGGTTGCACCCAAACCAATGTTCTGATGTATTATTTCCTTTGTTGTCGATGCACCATAAAAATTGGAATAATCATCATCAATGCAGGTTACTTCACAGCTGCCTCGACATACTCAAGAAATGGGTGCAGAACCTGCGTGATGCCCACAAACTTTGATTACCACAGCACCTCCAAAAAAGTATGTGTCACATGGGATTTTTAAACGTATTCACAGTATATATAATACCTTGTATTAACTGTTGTAGATCTAAGCCGTCTCTACAGTACACTCTCAGAAATTAAAACCGTGAGAACCGTGATAATTGTTTCAGTTAATAGGGCATGCACATATATGCTATAAGAAGAAAATTATTTCTTGAGAATGCACTTCTCTGGCTACTGGTGTTGTTTACATCTACTGTTGATCACATTCATTTATCACGTATTATATTCTTATATATACTATTATATTAACACATATTTGATCACATTAAATTCAAAATTCATCATATATAAGAAAATACCAGGAGGGAAGTTGCGATTCATTGCTCATTCTAACCTAAAATTGAGTGCTACAAATTTAGAGAGAGTACCTGTCCATTGTCATTCCTAAAATATATATTGTCATTGTAGCAAGGTCATAAAACAATAAATGTAGTCTTTTGTGACCTCCCTGCACGTTCATTGTATCCTGAAACGCATAAGTGCAAGAAATAAATCTTGAACTTGAATAAACTTGATGTTGTATGAACTTGACATAAAATGTTGAATAGTATAATGAATGATATAAAATATTGAATAAACTTGAACTCGTATATTCTCTTTACTCATCATCAGTGACCTTCTTTACAAAAGCATATAGTGTTAGATTTTTTTTGTTTACGTTTCACAGACGGGGTACACGAGGGCCAAAATGACAAAATCACAACTGTTTCAAGCTCCAAATCGTCCTGCTGCAATTATCCTGTTGCAGACCATACGTGTGTAGTGCAAGAAGGCCCTTGCACATCAAAATGTAAGATGGGAGTCACAGTTAATGCAAAGTGGTTCCTATGAGAGACTTCGATGCTGAACAAAATTGTGCAAACTGCGGAAGGTGCCATAGAAGATATTCAGAAAGCGTGTCTGGTCTCACAACGGTGCTACGACGCTCTCTTTTAGATGACGATGATACTCATTGGAGTTTCAGATGTGCAGCTGCATTTTTTCGAATGTGCTCCACATAACAAGCATGACAAAGTCAGCACTGGATAGCAGGCCCCCGTTCCTAAGCAGCTTTGCTCACGCTGCAGTTGTATTCAGCAAAAGCATGTGAGTACTCCAGGAGGACATTCAGTTTGGCACAACCGCGCCTGCAAATAATCAGAACAAATGAAGGAAGAAACAAACATAGAAGGGCTGTACTTCAAAAAGAGGTAAATCTTGCGTCTCAAGGAGGTGTTACCACTTTTAAGTAACTTCATTGATTAAGCTTACATCACTACCTGATTAACTGTCCTAACGAGCGTGTTCTAATTGCGTGAAGCAATTAGATCACGCTCACAACGTATTTGGGCTGCTTCGGTGTGTCCATATTTGCGAGGCAAAGCACCGCAGTCGCTCACTAAAAGACACTTTCTGCGGCGGTGCTTGATATAAATCATACGAAACCGATACACGGCTAAAACAACGGCTGTGATTCTACAGAACGATCTCTTTCTGCCATGCGAGTATATCCTTTCCCGGACCGTTCTTTATGGAACAATTTTTGTACAGAACGCAGCACGGGATATTACATACATGGTGGTTGTTAACCTCACATCGTTTCTTGTTGAAATATTGGCTGGGAAACGTACTGTAGTACAATCCCCAGCGCTGCACTGCTGTGACGGTCTAGTTTCGGAATGCAAAACATAACGTAATTAAGAATCGAACGGCAGGACACCTGTGAAACACTGTTAGGATGCATCAGTATACTGGCACCTTACAAAATTGTGTGATGACAAGCAACGATCAACGCCTGCAGCGCTATAAATACTCACAATCTCCGTTGCCTCTCATTGTTTTCTATGGGCGCACACTGCGCTTTAGGGCCTCCCAACATGGCGGCCCGAATGCACGCCTCTCCCCCGCGAGCCCCTCTCCCATGCGCCATCCAGCCTTTATAGATAGAGATCAGTGCGTGCAACGAAGAAGGCCGCCACTAGATACCCCACTGTTGCCGTTCCGGATCACTTCAGCGCGCTAAGTTTAGCGGCAGAATGTTTTTGTTGTTTCTGCGAATGAATCTAGTCTTTATATATCCAAATAAAACGCGTATAACAACTTTCTCTGTCGTGTTTCACTTTTTGGTCCCGTTTTTAAACGTGTTGAGCGATCGGAAGGATCTAGTGCACGGCTGCGTGCATCACACAGCGTACCTGTAGCCCGCCATAGTACCTGTCGTACCAGGCGCCGCAGGCGCTGCAGTCGTCCATTTCTCCTTCGGTGACTTGGCCTGGCTTGGACTGTGCTTCAACTGGATCTTTAGCGCGCTACAATCCATGCAAGCCAACGTCTGGTAACAATGGGGTGCTAAGGGCGGCCTCCGGCATTGCACGCATCGGGATAGGAACAAATACATGGGAAAATGGCGACCTTGGGGGACTGTGGCGACTTGTGCGCTTATTTCCCGGCGCCCGGCACACTTCTCCTTCTAGCCACTGTAGTTCCGCGTCGACTGGGACGCACGCGAAGCGAGCAGACGGCACGGCGGCGGCAAAGAAAGACACGTGACATCACTTCTAGCCCATGGCCATGCGCAGCGCAACTGATTTTCCTCTCCCGAAGCCCAAGCGCCCAAGTTTACACTTTACACTGGTTACACGTTGCACAAAGGTGCTCCTTCAAGCTACGCCCAAGGATTTGGTGACAGTATATGTAGGCATACCCTTCTAACGTAAAATGCAGTGTTGTACCCGTTACCGAAATATGGTATCGCGATACCGGTACTCGTTACTTGACTAAAAGTATCGAAATACCGATATCGATACTTCTTTTTTTAAAGTAACTGAATACCGCTACCGTTACTAAAAAGAAGTAACGCGATACTTTGCGCGATAGTTTTGTTTGAAATACGAAGATAATGCAACATGAAATATCGCTTACGTGAACAGTTTTGCTGTAAAAAGACAGCAAATGTTTCATAAGTAGCTTGGACACGTTATACTTGAAAGAACTGATGTTCTGAGGCTGGAACAACATAGAAGGGACAAATTGACGTTATACTTGACTTTTATCAATAGCTGGTTCTCGAAGTCGTCTTTTGCCATCCTTGCAGGACATGGTCTCTCCAACAGCTGACAGAGGCCAGTGTGACCATTACGTTAGTGTCATAACTACACATATCGTCCAATGACCAAGAAATCCTATCCGAAGTTAACAACGCCGCAGTCTATGTTAGCGTGACTCAGTGCGACACGGCAGCTTAGCAGTGGAATCCAAAACGCACTGTCAAAGACTCTTTTGACACTCTGTTCGTTGCCCTGAACTCTTTTGTTGAACACAGCGTGGTTATTTCCACCAGTTTCAAAGAAAAACACTGAACATGTCATTGGTATAATTCCATAATTCCGGTTACAGAGCAAGTGGCGTGTCCACAGGCTTCTTGTCGAGGGCTAGGTGGACCATTGACAATGAATAAGAGTGAGAAATATGGTCGGTGAAGAAAGGATGTGCACTAAAAAGTAGCGGTATAGGTAACGATACAGAGATCGCGTTACCGTAAATTTGTAACGGAAATACTTTTCCAGTACTGATTTAAAAAAGTATCATGATTCGCACTCCTACTGTAACGGCGATACGTACAACGCTGGTAAAACGCATCACTTCGGCCTGTGATTCGCCACGAGCTCTTGCGCGAGCCTACCACAGCGGCTTTGGAGCGCGCAAATTTTAAATATAACGATAACGATTGTATTCTGAAAGTTCAAGATTGGCTCCACGGTGTGCACAAGGCTTGCAGTTTAGTTTAGGGCTACAGCCATGGCAGTGCCTGTTCTCAACAAACTAACGTGTGCACTACAAAGCATGGTCGTAGAACAGACGCAAGCAATGGGCTACGTTTACATTGAGACCAGGGGCGGATCTAGGATTTTCCCGAGGGGGGGGGGGGGCACTGTGGACAAGTGCCACGTGCATGCTGGGATTGGTCCATTGAACCCTATGTTCAAGTCTGGAAGTGAGGGGGTGATCCGGAACCACCCCAGATCCGCGCCTGATTGAGATTTGAGAGCAACATTGGCTGTGGAATATTATGCGGGCGCTATCAACCATGGTGCAATAGGCAGGCATTCGCTACCATAGGCTGCCACATACACGGGCATTCGCAAACGCATGCAACTAGAACCGCATGGAATTGCATAGCCACAGAGGAAAACACATGCCTTATTATGACGTAAACTTTTTTAACATCTGGGTTACACCTATCTAACCGATGCGAAAGTCCGTTTCTTGCCACAATTACTTTTTCCTAGCTATATGCTATGATTTGTACGTCTTCCTACTTGATGGTACATACAGATATTCCCCATTGTTCATCACATCTTCGCCGTCATCCGACAGCACCGGCAAAGCTATCAGCCCAGTGGCTGATGCTGTCGTCTCCTACATGCACATTCTCCTGCGCAAACCTTTGCACCACAGAGAGACGCAGTGCAAGGATATCGGGGGGAACATGTTTAAGGTCAGCACTACTTAAAGAGAATGGGGACGTGCAAGTGTAGTGTGGGAGCAGGCGCGTCTCAACACGAGCGTGGGGCCTAATATAAAAAAAAATTATGAAAGCACACAAAAGAGCAAAAAACTGCATCACGGTCAGAGTTATGTTTGTGCCATAAAACACTGAATCATCAGTGACAAAACAACAAAAGTGCTTAAGCAGTATGACAAAATCTTTACTTGTTCGTTTTACTACAATTTTCTGCACTGTACCAATTTAATACATGTTGATATGAGCACTAAACTGTTGGTTAGAATACTGTGAGGATATCATACTACAAAACTATTTTTCTTCCCTTCTTTCGTGAGAACTCGGAAATAATACCTGATAAGTCAACAGGTTCTGCTATATATCTTTTTGACCGAGAGCATTGCAAGGCTGGTCCGTGGTGTAATGGATTGCACGTTGGACTCGTGCTTTGAGGGAGTTGTCTTTTCCGCTTGACATCGGTAATGTTTGCCATAGCCACGGGGCATGGTAGCAGCTGCACCAGCAGCACATTCCTAGAGCTAGCCCTGTGTGTGAGGCATCCCAAAAAGAATTCGAAAATGTTGCACTCCCTGAACTAGTTGAAGAGGTGCAGACGAAAAGAATGCAGCTATTATAGTGCCTAAGTTGCAGTTCCGTTTGTTTGTGGGCATTACTTTTCCTCATTTTAAGAGGACCGACATTCACAACCGACATTCAACAATGTTTGCCAATGTAGAGCTACGTGTCATTTACAGTGATTTTTTTTTTTTCTTTTCAGACAGTATATATATCGTCCACTACACAAGATGCTTCCGCTCGGAATTATCCAACCATGGGATTTTAGTATAAGTCCCAACGAGCTACTGTTGCGTGTAAACAGTGCTGTTGATGAGTTACGAGCTGAGTACGATAAAGTGGGCAGTTTGAAGACAGAGGAGGCGACGTTTGAGAACGTATTAAATGTAAGTGCTCAATATTATTTTCTCTCCTTCAGCAATGCTTCTGTGCATATATCACTTTGTATATTGCACACTTACCTCTTGTGCTTCCTTTGAAATACCAGGTACTGGCAGATTTAGACCGACGTTCACAGAACGAGGAATACTACTTGACGGTGGCCCAGTATGTTGCCCCAGACAAAGAGCTACGAAAAGAGTGTGCAGAGGCGGAGCAGCTGATCCGAAAGTTTTACGTTGAAACGAGGTAAGTGATGCGATTAATGTGTTTGAGCTCAAGTCCATGGCAACCGCTCTTTCTTGCAAATCCACTAACCCATATGTAAAGCACCGTTTGAAGACTCACCGTTGCTCCTGTACGTTACAGTACGCAAATGCCGCAAGCAGGCTATGTTCTTGCCAGCAAATGTGTCTCTGGATAATAACCAACATGCTGTTACAATCAACAAGAACAGAAAATTTTTTCTTACAGCTACGCATGATGTGGTGGTCGGTGACGATGACGATGATTATTCATGTTTCATTGGCGCAGCGGTACCTATGACCATAATGTGGTGGTCGGTCAAAGCGACCATCACTGAAGGTTGGGAGGAGGTACTAGTGTGACACAATCGGAAACTGTCACACGGGAACGATAATAAATAAGTTTACCAGTGAGTGGTGGATGTAGTGGTGAACGTAGATTAAGTCTGGTTTAAGAAACTGGCAGTGAAGAATAAGCTCGACGTGGCTTGTCAAAGGCTTGAGCAGTAAACAGTCGCCTGGAACCAGGGAAAATGTGCCAGTGCAAGTGGTCAAGTATGTCTGCAGCAAATGTTGTCGTAGATGTTGTTCGATGTTCGCTGCCTGTCTGGTCCAGGGTGGCTCCCATCTGCCTCAGAATATGACTTCTCGAAATTCTGTACATGTTCTTCGGCCTCGATGCACGTAGCACTGGCACTGACACGTGTATCCGCACTGTCCCGTGGCGCCTAACTCGGGACCCTATGTCTAGATGTGAAGGGATCTAACAATAAGTGCCACAAGGAGAACACCTTCAGGAAACTGTAGCTAGCATGAGCGCTCCAAGAGAGGGACAAAGGGGCCCTTCCTCCCCTCCCCTGAGCTCCAAGATCACCTGTCGAAATCACCTGTCGAGGTTCTCATGATAATCTGGATCTAATCCACCACATCCCGCCACTCTATTGTCCAGTATGTATTGGCTACATGCTCCGCCCCCCCCCCCCCCCCCCAAACTCTTTGCGTCCCCCAGAAAACATCCTGGGAACATCGTGGTTGCTGGGTTTGATTCACTC
Source organism: Ornithodoros turicata (assembly GCF_037126465.1). Lineage (NCBI taxonomy): Eukaryota > Metazoa > Arthropoda > Arachnida > Ixodida > Argasidae > Ornithodoros > Ornithodoros turicata. The sequence goes on along the minus strand of NC_088204.1, from coordinate 25,287,177 downwards.
TCATTTGGGGAGGGAAAGTGCTTCATCCTTCAGTTTTATGTGTATCCCAAAGGCCTTCTATAGTTGAGCAAATCTCATGCAGCATCCAGCCTCATCAGCAGCTGGGGAACTCTATGCCGTCCTTTTCTCTCTGCAGCACATCACTGATATTATCCCGCTGGAATGGGCAGTCTTCACTGACTCTTAAATTTGCATTGCACGCTATTGAGAATTCTGTCGTACGAGGTTCATCCGCACCGCTAGTCACAGATGTGTTAATGGCTTACCATCATATGTGTACAAAGCAGGCCACAGGCTGGTTCTCCAGTGGTTTCAACTCATTGTGGGTGTCGTGGGGAATGATCAGGCAGACAGCGCCACAGAAGCATGTATTGGAAGCGGACGAGTATTGCATTGCCGAGAGGAGACGTTCTATTCTTCGACACATCATGACACTACCAACCTTCCGAAACCGCACTCTCCAGGTCTCTTACTCAGTTGGACTCTCGCCCCTTCTCTCTATCAAAATGCTTGGTCCCTGGCGAAATCCAGCCCACCAACACTCTGCCCTCAAGGCCCTTTAACGACACAGTAGGACTTTGACCCTTATTGTTAAGGGGCTCATTGTTTCATTCCCCACATCACCATCAGCGATGAGGCAGAGTATCGCCCCTGGTGATGCCACTCCCCGCTCCTCATCTAAAAGATTGTTGTTGTAACATTTCTTTACTAAATGTCCTCTGCTCATTCTCCTCTTCAAAGGGGGGCACTCTTGTTCACAGCATGCGGCAAGATATATTTGAGAAGTTGAGAGCACTGCAACAAAAAGATGCAACGGTGCTGCCCGCAGAAATGCAGAGGTACTTGAAGAGATTGATCAAGCTTGGTGAAAGGAATGGTATGTCAAGATACATCTGGTTAAATCTGCTTCAAATGTGGCATTACAGTTGTGGAATTTGCATGTGGGAACTAAACTAACCCATTGTGTTTTGTGCCAGGTCTCCACCTACCAAACAACATCCAAGAGCAAGTTAAGAACCTCTCAAATGAAATCAACGACCTGTGCATTCAGTATATGGGCGTACTCAATGAAGAGAGCTCCACCATTGAGTTCACAGAGCAAGAACTTGACGGCATTCCTGAAGACTTTGTGAAAAGTCTTGAATTGGTATGAAACCCCTAATGAAGGGGTTAAAAGAAGTTTAATTTCTTGACCATTAGATCGGTGTATAAATGTTTAAAAAGAAGGTACCTTAACATCATGCATTCTCATGAGGAATAACTATGCTTTGCAATATGCTCTTCTTTCTGAAACTTGTTCAATTTCAGTTAAATAGAGGGTGATGTAGATAAGGGGTCCAGTGTGCTTGTGCTCACTTGTGTGGAAACTTTGCCTCTTCTTTCGTATCTATTGGATTTAATGATAACCCAGGAAATATGTTTCCAGAGGCAACAACTCAATAGTCGGGTAGGCCTTGTGCCATTCTTTGCAATTCTTTGTGCGGAGGGCCAGTGCAAGCTGTCCTTTTTGTCAAAGAAGACAAATGCATAAAGGATGGATTGCACTAAAAACATTGAAATCCAGCTTTTTTTGTACCAATCTAAAGTGATCTGCAACCAATCACCTCATCCATAGGTATGTAAATAGGGAAGACTGGGAAATGTGTTTTGACAGAATGAGAGGAAGCTAGAGATTGACACGTGCTGCCATAGACATATCTATACAATGCACTCGTTATTTGCTTGCTCAACAGACAGCATCGGACGGCTGGTATTCAATGCTTGGAATACATAGCCAGCTGCATAAAATGTCCTTTAGCTGTTTATCCTCTTCACAAGTCATTCCATAAGCATACCGCGAACCAGGTATTCCCCCTGGTTGCAGAAGAGTTCTATTGTCATCAGTAGGCCATGGGAGTTCATACAAAGGTTCCTTATTCTGGATAGTGCACATAACATTATGGAGAGACACCAACCCGCATGATTTAGCTATGTTGAGTCCTCAGTTAGAACAGCGATGGTGAGACTCCATAACTGCGTAACATATTTTTCAGTGAGCTATGCGTCACATTTGTCAGGTTGAATCAAGGAAGCGGAAGCTTACGATGAAACCACCCCACTACATGTCCGTAATGAACAAGGCGAAGCACCCTGAGACGCGCCGCCGCATGGACTTTGCTCGTGGATCCTGGTGATGAATCTTTAAAAAATTTATACACTGTGAAATTTAAAGGGACTATCGCCTCCGTCTTGGTCGATTCCGAAACCACAGACCTGTTTTACTCTGCGTTCATCCCTGATAATAATGACGAAAATCCTACGCGAATTGGTGGTGTTGTTCCTGTGCAGTTTGATATAACACATGGCAAAAGCAGACGACGCATGCTGAGAGTATTCCGGGATTCCCTCTGTGGAAACGTCGCCCGGACAAGGCCAATTAGTGAGCGCCCTTTGGCACGGCCGAGACCAATCAGGGAGCGGCTGGAGGGACTTTGGTAGCCTTGGCGACCGGCCGGCCGACGGCGAGCCGGAATACTAGGGAACGGCATCTGCTCTGTGCTCGGATTGTGGAATGTTGTTTCTGGTTAGCGTAGGACATGTTCGTACAGCCAGGAGCATAACACTGTGTTCCACACAACATAGTCACTCACACTGATAAGCGAAAGTCTGCGTATTTACCGAGGACTTTTCACTTGGTATATTGCAATGTGAACGCCAAGCAGACGACCTCGTAGACAGCCGCCTGCGCTGCGCTCCCGTTGGTATGCCTGACTTACGTCATCATGGTGTTAGCTGCAGGGGGAGTGTGGATCTTTAAAACTGGTTTATTTAATATGTAAGCTGTTTTCGGAAGAGAAACTTTGGCAAGTTGATTGTGAAGCGGTGACGAACATTACCGTATCGGTCTCATACATACGTTCCCGGATGCGATAGTCCCTTTAAAAATGCTATCTGATTTTGAAGCGCATCTCACTGCTTGTCTTTCTCTCCTCCTCATGTGCAGCTGTCTGGAGAACACTCCAACGATAGAAAAGCTGGGCGCTTTAAGACACGAGGTAGTGTCTGGTGAAATTGTTTGCGCTCGCAGCTGTGGGAGGCTTCTCTTTTAAGTCTATGTTTCCTTATGACCAGAAAGCTGTCCTGCTCGGGTATCCCGACAATGTCAGTTTTGTCACGGAAATATCAATGGCCAAATCGAGGGATACCGTCTACAACTTTCTGACTGGCATGGAAGAAAAACTGCAACCTTTGTGGCAAAAGGAAAAGCAAGTTTTTCTTAAACTCAAGGAGGAAGAGGTATGAGTTTCATTGACACGTGTATAATCATCAGAGCTGTCCCGAGGAGAGTTTCCTCCCTAGGCAGTGTAACATGAAGCCCCTCCCTCACGAAAGAAAATTAAACGTTTGTCTGAGCTGCTGAGATTGGACTCGAGCTTCATGTAGTCCAACCAACCTCCCAGGACCCGCCGTTCGGCGCCCTCTCTGGCAAGGGCGCCCGGTGTGGCTGTCCCCTCATCGGGACGGCTCTGATAATCATAAACACTTTTGTGACCCATTTGTATAATATGCAGAAGCAACATTACATTACAAACTCACCCAGCATTGGGAGCAAGGTTGCGGAATGGGATCATCCATTCCATTCCAATTCCATTCCGAGGAATGAAGATTTGTGATAATTCTATTCCTTTCGATTCCTCGGAATGAAGAGGTATAGTCAATTCCCACTCCTGGAATGGCTTGGCAACCACGTTCCATTCTTTTAATTCCACCAATAAAAGAATTAGGACCGGTAACCGTACTAGCTAGCCCAGCAGTGCTATAGAGGAGATTGACATTACCCAGCTCGGAAAAAGCACAAAGACAAGGTTATTTCGCCCTCCTCCTCTCCTCGTCTTCATTGGCATCATCATTACAGGAGTTTTCCACTAAAGTAACTGGTGCAAGTGATGTGGGGTTGCGGGCCTCACACTAGTGAAGCCAAAATCTCCATTTTATTTTTTCTTAAAACCAAGCCATCGCCCTTGACCGTGTGGCACCCAGACCATTACATTCCAATTACATTCCGCCTGCGAAAAAATGCCTAATTCCATTTGCAGGACAGTTTCTGCCATTCCATTCCAATTCCATTCTGGGCTCTGATAAATCTGGAATGATTCCGGAATCATTCCAACCCCAGAGTGGCAACTCCGCAACCCTGATTGGGAGCTTCTGGAAGTACAAACTCATTAAATTGAGACACTACGTTTCAACTTCGTGTGGGTATTGGTGGCCAGAGGTCGGCACTCACTCGTGCTCACTCATTCCCTGCTCAGCTCCCTGTTTGCTCACTCACACTCACCCACTCGGAGCTGAGCTCTTCGTTTGCTCATTCGCGCTCAGCTTGGCTTTTCCATCTCTGGCTGAGCTACCTGGGTGTTCACGCTTGCATGCATGGAGTTGCCTCTGATTCTGGATTGCTGTCTCACCTCGCAGATCTCTAGGTTGTCACGACTGTGAAGATGATTGAGGATAGTTGTGCTCTTGTGATGTGTATTATGTGAGGGTGAGACGAGGTTAGGAGGTGGCAGTGAGGTAAGGTGAAGTAAAGATGAAACCATGTAGGTTGTGACGAAAGGTGTGAGGTGTGAGCATTACTCAAGTTCACTCCTACTCAGCTCCCACAGTTAGCACGAATGAGCATGCTCGTGAGTGAGTTCCGCTCATTCTCATCTCCTCGTTTGCTCACGCGTCTTGTGCTCAGCTCTCCGTATGCTCACTCATGCTCAACTCATTCATCACATTGAGCATGAGTGAGTTTTGCTGAGCTATGCTGGTGGCACCATGCATCAAGAACATGTAAAAAATATTGGTACTGCTGTGAGGCTGTATCCTTCAGAGTATTGAAACCGAAAGGAACAATTATTTTTCGGTTGGCCTGTAGCAGAACGAACCTGATATTGCGGCCGCCATCTTGAAGCTGAACTGCAACTGATCCGATTGAAGAAGTATCGGTTATCGGTTCAAGTAAAGGTTCAGAAACATTGAAGTTGCTTATCTGGGGTTATTCAGCCTTTCAAATACAGTTGAGCCCGTTTATAACGATATTGATGGGAACGCGAAGTCCGATCGTTATATCAGAGTATCGTTAAAAACCAGCTTTCGCGAAATTGCCGCCTGGGATCACGTCAACGAAGTAGATTGGGACAAGTAGAATGCCGGTTTTGCGCCAGTACAAAACCCGTCGGGCACGTGCAACTTCGGGTTGAGCCACAAGTTTTTCTCGTCAAAACGCGTCTTGGAACCGCAGATGGCCATCGTAGCACGCAGCAAACCAGAAAACAAAAAGAGGAAGACTTCAGGGCAAGAGAATGATGTGGAGAGGGAACAACCTCCTCTACTTCTCACGAGTCCCTTCCACCATTTTGAAGTCGCGCGCCTTCCAACGCGCGCATCTAGTCCCCAACACTGATGCGCAGATACATGCGCCGCATTCTCACTTTAACGCTCATGGGGGCTAGGGCTCTTGAAAATGCCAGCGTAATTTGTTTTCAGTGAAAAGGTGCAATCTTGCCCTTTTCACACGTTTTACCGGCCGCCGGGAAAATTCTGATTCCTATACGTGAGCCAACGCTTTTGCGGTGATCGCTATATCACCTCTTGTTTACATGTACTTAAATGGTTGAGCTGACGGGAACCAGCAATTTGATCGTAATACCGGAGTTATCATTATATTGAAGATCGTAATAAACAAGCTCGCCTGTATTTCAATGTTTCTTGGAGCAAACTTTTGTGACATGCTTATGTTGCACATAAGTCTGTTGCACATATACTGTCTGTGATGCACAGTAGCGCAAGTAGCTGTCCGAGCACCCCAAACGAGCATGCGACGAGAGGCTCGTCTTGTGGCTCATGATCCTCAATAAGTTACAGCCACAGCAACCTGGTCTATCACGTGAACTTTGGTAAACTACCACTGCATCTAATGTGAGGATTAAGATAAGATGGGGTCATCTAAATCCTCACACTAAGTTGAGATTAAGTTGAGCTTACAGAAACAGCAGTTTCTCCAGATATCATCGGTGAGAGCACGGTCTCTCAATACTCTCTCTGGTCCGGAAACTCAGGTGAAAAACTCCTTAGGGCGCGCGATGGCGCTCTGGTAGATCGGGGGGCACTCCCCGGCACTGTTCACATTGTCGCTGCCTTAGCGGGCCCACTTTTGTGAAGGTGGCTGGTGGTATTTGAGCGTTTGCTTGGTCATGTATACGGTGTATCATGGTGCATTACAACACACCTCATGTCTGTTGAACAGAGGACTTTGCACAATCGTGGACACTGTCTGTTTTTAATTTATTTAACCATGCATGCCAACAGCCATGGCCTAAAATAGCGGCACATAATATGTACATGCAAACACAACAAAATCTCTTTTTTTTTTTTTTTGTCTTGGCGCATTATGATCGTAGCTACCAATGCGCCAATAAAACACGAATCATCAGTTTTTTTACATAACATATATGTCGGACACAATGTCACCGTCTCCGCAAATTACACACACCAAAAAAAATGCCATGCTGTTTGGCGTGCACATTATGCTGACCTTGTAAACGAGAGATAGGAGAAAGGGAGATAGGAGAACTAGCATTGTAGAGGTCAACATAAAATAAGTCCCGAAATCGGTTACGTCCCAAACATAGGCAGTTAACCTATTAAGGTGCGTGAGGTAAGACGCAATGAGCAGCCGCGTACCAGTTGCTGCACACATGTAAATGCTAAATTTTAATTCATATTTATTTTCATTAATTATTCGTTATTTTTTTATTTCTTTTATTTCGGCCCTTTTATACTCCCAAAAGAAAGACCCTGGGGCTTAATCTGCAGCAACTCAAGATCGAACGTGCGACACACGTTTCTCCTAGCCAGTGATGGAGAAGTGCCAAGTACACAAGTAGTACTTCAATTATATTTCTGAGTACGTTTACTTTACTTTAAGTACATTTCAAATTCCAGTGCTTTCCCATCAAGTACTCACGTACCCAAAGCTGGACTGCACACAAAAAATCACAAAAAGTATAAAAATGCACCCCACTAAAAGCGCTAAAATGACACTAAGAAAACAAAAACTGGTAGCGCAATGTGTGTGTCTTCCTCTTTTTACCATCATTTTACCCCTTTTGCGAGATGCAGAATCAACAGTCCCAATCTGACATTTTACCAGGAAAGCTTATTTGATGAAGAAAATTAATTGTTGAGAGGCGTGAAATGTTTAAAAAGTATCGATGCTTCTGTGCAAAGACACGCACACATTATGACATTGCAACCGGCAGCACGATGGCTTGGTCAATTGTCACTTTAGTTCTCTCAATGCTCTCAATATTGTTTCCTTCTCTGGCAATTAACAATCATTCTATATCACAATGTGTGATCGGATTACATGGTGAAATGAAGTGACAGTCTGAAAAATACATACTTTTCATTTTCACATTTTGCGTTTGCTTAATTTGTCACATATGGATTACGTTGCTCCAGATTACAGTCGTGTAAAAATGAAGAATTCTATTGTGCTTGATCCTTTTTTATTGTTGTTTTTATGCTGCATTTCAAGAAGCAGCAAGGAATGCCAAAGACTGTATAATATCTGTTGGCTTGTGCTCTCCCCCCTGAAATTTCCTAGCCTGCTATACCGAAGATTAATACCGGAACACCACACTAGGGGGGGGGGGGGGGGGGGGTGATCTTGGATCAGTCAGGGTATTTTGGATAATCGCAGCACAGCTGACTGATTGCTTTTGTATGTGTAACAGCAAATTATGTACATGGCGTCGAAATGCAGAACGCACACCCTTGTGTTCAGGGAGTCGAACTTGAAGCTTTCAGTCTCCACACATGGAATTGCCCGTTTCTACTGTTCTCTTTCAACGGGGTCCGATGGAAAACGAAAAATCAGTTTCCCTGTGTCGCAACCAGTTACACAGCATGTCTTACGCATGCTGGTACGCAATTGCGAATCAAGGAAGAGGCAAGGGAACTGTCGATGCTGTCGGATTCACATTCCAGTTGCCGACTGAACACGTGTAGCCCTATGGCTCTGTCGTCTGCTAACAGAGGACGGCGCCCCCCGATCAACACTAGCGCCCCTGCGCGACACCTCCGGACCCTAAGCAAGTCGCTCCATTGTATTCCGCCGGAGTTTCCTAACCAGAGAGAGTAGTGAGAGACCGTGGCGAGAGTGACTAGAAAGGAACAGAAAGAGGCAGAGAAAAACAAATAAAGACGCACAAAAAACATTATCTTTCAATTTTTTAGGATTGCCACTAAAGTAGCAAATTTGAAATTATCCAATGTCAATAAAGTCAGCTTACTGTTTCTCTATCTGTTTTCTATTTCTTTTTCTAAGTTGAAACTGTAAGCAAAGGTAGTACAATGTGTAAATATGAGATAATGTCAGTGCCACCGAACATTGTCAGTCATCTCTGAAGAACTACGTATTCCCCTCGAATTGTTTTTCGCACTTCCTGTACCCGATCTGGAAAGGTAGCTTGTTTATTTCTGTTTGTCAAGTGGAGATTTTCCAGTAATGAATTTTGCGCACACTGTCCGATTCTGCAATAGCTACACTGCTCCTGTTTTTTGTGTTTATGGTATTTTTATTCTGTGGTATTTTAGGATATTTTATGGTAATTACAGTTTTTTCTTGTCTGTGTCACCCTCCATGATGCAACCCTCAATGCGGCCTGCGGTTCAATTTGAGTTTGAGGCCACTGCTCTAGATGATGTTGGTATTTTGCTGCACTCATTTGTGAAGTAGCCCTGTCGACAGATACACAGTCAGATTGACTGACAAGTTTTATTTTGTATATGTATTACCTAGTAATCTATAATTTGGAAAACCATGGAGACTCTGTTCGTGTCGAGCCAAATCTATACGTTCTTTCTGTTACATGCATTTCATTATGTTCAACCCCGAAACTACAAATAAACAGTGAAGAGAAAAATGAAGCTTATTGTTGTTGTTATTGCAGGCATTGGCTAGGCGAGAAGGTTTTCAGAGCGTACATACAGCTTAATCGCATATATGTTATGCAACGAACCAGTTTTGAACGAGTGAATATTTTTGAGAACCGGTTTGAACCCATATATATGTCGCCATGGAGCTGAATCGGAACCAAGCCTTTGTCCGAACCTGAATCATCCGAAAATCTTATCAGCCCGAACAGAAACACTCTGGTCTCCTTTCCTCGCGATTGTTTTTGTATCGTCTTGATACATGACACCATCAGCAGTACTCCATGGCAGCTGCTTGTGCGCTTCAGTTAAAAAAGGATTGAGCCTTCAACAGTGAGTCATTCCTGCAGTTGCAAAATGCTTCAAGGAAGGCCATAGTACATTTTTCTGTCATTATTGATGTCACTGGAGAATGAAACTTTTCACTGTATAAAGTATGTCAAAAAAAGCCTCCTGTCACAAGGCAAGGAAGGGAGGCTGGCTACAGATTTCGTTTTCATAAACAGTGTCAACAACTTGGCATACCATTTGATGGGAAGTTGAACTATTGGGACATCAGATACTATGACAACATGGCCAAGAACTGCATCTACAACGTTGACCACGAAAAGCTGCGGGAATACTTTCCCCTTGATACTGTTCTGACTCGGCTGCTCGAAATATATGAGGTATGTCAATTTTATGTATTTGTGTAAACATCGAGCTCTTGCAGCAAAAGAGAATTTGCAATAAAAAAGCAATCTTTCTTATTAGTAGGTGGCAGTACTCATAGCTATGTTTCCTATGACTTTAAAAGCACCTCTATGGTAATGTACCTTGTGGCTCTAGAGCAGGTTTTCAAGGGTGCCATGGAAAACGTCATGCCCAGTATGTATGCCAGTCAGTCAATATGTTGTAGGTGCGTGCCCCAAGGTGGAAGAAGAGGAAACTGTATGGAAGGAGCCACAGGATAGAATAAAGGTGCCCTACATCCAAGGTGTCATACATTGGCACTGTCGACAGGATTATGTGGACAGAATTTCAAATAAGGGAAGCCTCCACTGGACTGCTAATCATCGGTTGCTCCGCTGAAGGTGAAAACGTCGATTTGACCTTAGATCCTCCACAGGATGAACCACTGATACATTACCTTCTTACGAAGACTGTGGCAAACAACTTAACAGGATTCCTTCAGAAAGAGGTCATTCAGGGTGAATATGAAACGCGACGACTTCCGACGACTGCTACCGCAGGTGCTTGACAATGACGAAGAATCGTCTGCATCTTGTAGTCAAGAGTCTTCCCGACCCCTCGGTACACATTCCATCCTCAGTATTATAGAGCAACAACAAAATCAAATGGCAAGGCAACAGCAACTACTTGCGGAAATGTTGAGCTCATCGTTACTCACTCGGGACAGCCGCTCCGACGTCTTCACACCTGATTGCTTTGATGCTGGTATGCAAAATCCGGACACTTGGATGTCCCTTATTTAAGAGCACGCCTGTCGGCAGAATGCTTGGGCAACTGACGAATCAAAGGTGGAAAACCTGCGACAGTTCCTTGCAGGCACAGCAATTAAGTGGTACGACTTTCACTTTTCCGGTTCCCAAACAGCTTCATGGAGATCCTGGAAGGAGAGTTTCTTGGTGTCGTTCCAGGAAAACTTAGTAGACAGCTGGGATGAAGCCATCAGCTAGCGGTACCATAATGGATCTGCAAGTGAGTATTACTTCGAGAAGCTTCGCCTTCTTCAACGTGCAGAATCCTGTTTGTCGAACAAGAGTGTGGTAGCGCTCGTACTGCACGGCGTCCCATGAGAGGGCCTCTTGAGAACCACTCATGTTAAGGGCTGACCACGACCTTGGTATAGTCAAGAAGCTACATTTGGACGACAGCCGCAGCACACCTGCCGCACTCAACGAGTACCAAACAGCAATGAAGAACATCTTTAACCGTTCCAGATATAAAAGTGAATGACCTCGTCATGGTACGAACGGGTGTCCCAGGGAATCGGCCAAAACTCCTGGCTCCCGTACAGTCGTCCAGAATAGATAGGGAATACTAAAGACCATTGGCTACAACCACCCTAACGGACAGTTCACGCTGGCAACTTTCGGCAATGTTTTTAAATACCATCCCGGTAGGGATGGACTGCCCCCCCCCCCCCCACACACACACACACGCCCCCCCTCCCAGGGCCTATGTAGGCGCCCTCCCCGAGGTGGAAGAGGAGGAAACTGTATGGAAGAGGAGCCCGAGGATAGAGTAAAGTGCCGAACATCCAAGGTGTCGTACATCAGTATGAATGCGTAAACACCTGAATGCACAGTACAAAGCAGCATTATCTGCTGGCCTCCTTCACGTACGTTTTTCTATAGTAGCACAGACACCCTCAGCGTCTGCTTTTGTTGTACTTGGGCCAAGTATTACTCACAGTCAGTACAGAAAAGAATGACGCTGAGGCTGACCTGAATTGAACTTGCATTTTATAATACAGCTTAACTGAGAAATTGTTTGATGTCCTACATCCCTGTAGCAACTTCTTGGATTGGTGTTCGAGCAAGTGCCAGATGTAAAGCTTTGGCATCCTGAGGCGAGTTTGGTGGGTCTGCGTCAAGCCAGGAGCGCTTGTGTTGGTTCATGCGGCGTTTTCTTCTGCAGTACAAGGTCAATGATGCAGCCACAGGAGAACTTATGGGTTACTTCGCTTTGGACATGTTCCCGAGAGAGGGCAAGTACAGCCATTTCTGCAATGCTCCCATGCAGGTACTTGGTCCTGTCTGCTGAAATAATTTGTTATCCAGTTTCCTTTTACAAATTGCATCATCATTGGCCATTTTGTGACTGGTACTGAGCTTGTTCTTTGTTTATTTAAAGCCGGGATGCCTCAAAGCAGATGGTACAAGACAGCTTCCTGTTTACACTCTCATCTGCAATTTCCCTAAGCCGACTGCAGACACGCCCTCTCTGCTTACTCACGAGGATGCAAGTAAACTTGTACATTTTGCCCTGCACATGTTTTTTTTAATATTTGTTAAGTACAGAATATTTTCTTTAAAAAGTTATGATACATAGCACAGATGCCATTGTTGCTCACAGATCATACGTAGAGTGACTTTTTCGAGTTACACCTGATTCCTCCCCGAACTCCAATCACATATCACGTCACTTATCACGTACACTATTTAGTAGCAACATGTTCACATGTTTGATGTAAATGTTAGAAGATAGATAACAGTAGTGTTTTCACAGGTGGAAACCGTCTTTCACGAGTTTGGCCACACGATGCACAGCATTTGCAGCAGAGCTACCTTGGCCATATTTGAGTAAGTTTCTTCTATAAGTTCACGTGGAGTGGTGGAGTTCATGAAGACAAAAATCTGTGCTTCATAAATCGATCATGAACAAGGGAAAACATGGTTAGTGTACAACAAACTATGGTAAAATCTGTGCGGTTCTGACTATGTCTTCAGCCATTTCAAGTGCTTAAGTAAATATGTGTGCACCATAGAGCTACAAGGAGATTATTCATTGTAAGTGAAACATATCCTCCTTGTCCGCAATTGAATTTACATCATTCAAAATCTTGTTACAGCTTTAGCCTTGGTCTGAGCCCTGATTAAAGCCAAAAACTTCTGTCCCATGATTCTGGTTCCACAGTACATACAGCAAAAACAGCATGACTTGACCCAGCATGAAGCTTTCCTTTCCTCTATTGTTGAGTGACCTGTCCTACGACTCACCTGCCTGTGTCACTTTACTGAGATGGCAATTGAGACTGAAATGTTTTCCCTGTTTCCCCTGACACCCCAGAGGCATGAAAACAGAAAACGATTTCATAGAATGTCCCTCACAAATGCTTGAAAACTGGGTCTGGGAAGCAGAACCACTCATGAGGATGTCTGGTCACTATGTCACTGGAAAGCCGTTGCCCCAGGAACTCATTGACCTGCTGCTTGAGTCACGATTGGCAGGTACAGCTTGGTCCTACCTGCGCCAGATCAGCCTTGCCCTTTTGGACTACACTATCCACACACAGCCACGTGTAGATACCCAGAAGGTGCACAAGGAGATCCAAGAGAAGCTCCTACAGTGCCTGCCACAAGAGGGTACAAACATGGCGGCACATTTTGGTCACTTGGCTTGGGGCTACGACGGAAATTACTACAGTTACATGGTAGGTAACTCCGATGATTCAGTAGCTTCGGGTGTTTTGTAAAAGTCCGACTGCTCCGTTGAAGGGAATATAAAGCACGATTGTTCTGTTCTATTTTGCACTAGAAATGCTCGTGGAGCCAGATTGTTATACTTGAGGAGCAAACACAGGTTTCTCACACGACAATTTCAGTGGAATGAGCATATCCTGTGAATGGTGCCATTGGATTACAAAACCGAATACAGTGCTTAACTTGACTCAGTTCTGCAGAATGAGCGTGTTATGGCTATGCAAAGCGGAAGCATTAATGATGCAAATTCCTTTTTTTTTTCTTTGGCTTCCGTAATGTAACCTTTGCAACCATGCCTTCCGCATTCTGTTAGAGTGTCGTCCTCAAACCCGTAGAAACTACATATTTTGGCATTTTATTCCTCGCTGATGAGTGATGATGATTGACGATGATATCGAAAATCCCACACCATTCACTGGCGTCACTTTTCTGCAGTTTGATCATGACCTACTACATTATACATACCACATGTTATAATTGGCAACTCCTATGTAGTGGTAGTTCCCACTGAATTTTTGAACAAAAATTCAAAGACCTTTTTTATTGCAAAGAGTGCCAACTCCTGTGGTTTCAAAACTATCTCCGAGTAAGCAGAATTTGCACTAGCAATTCCATAATAACAAGAAAAGGATGAAAAATCAAGGGCTTTCGAGGACTGGAAACAAATTCCAGGTTTTTCCAGACCTTGAAAATGGCATTTTCAAATTTTGGGGTATTCAATGGTTTCAAGGGCAAGTGGGAACCGTGGGATCAGCTTCAGCGTTCACCTAATCCCCTTTGAATCACAGGCAAAGCCTTGACAAATAACCTACATTTTAAGGGGAATCTCCGACAAAAGTGTAGCCCATTAAACGTGGGGTGGCACTGGGATCTTGCTGCAAAGGTGATTCACTACTTGGCTTGGCTGCAGGACTAGCCACTGTCCCCTTTTGCAGGGGTTGTACGTATTTTCAGTTTCTAATTTCTGGAGAGGTGTACTGTGGCATGGCTATTACTGCCTTCTTTTTAAGTTCCCCTATATTTTGCAATCATTCAGATTCCACCTAATGAAAAGAGGTTTTGAGTTGATGGTGTGCTTCACTGGCAATACCACAGCATGGAACACATTTTTTTTGCCTGTGTTACGATGTTGGGATTTTTTATGAATTGTGCGCTAAAATTTGTTCGACTTTCTTTGTCAGCAAGCATGTTTCCATACAGTTTTCAATTAAGACATGCTTACTGCAATACGCTCTATTACGTAGTGGACTGAGGTGTTCAGCAAGGACCTGTTCAGCTCCCGTTTCAAGAAGGAAGGGATATTTAACAAACAGACGGGCATGGAGTATCGCAAGAAGATTCTCGAGCCGGCAGGATCTAAGGTGCGATGCCCATTGCTACCGCAGTCTTCTCGTTCAATTTCGACATATAACTTCCTCATGTTTTCTTTCCACATTGCAGGATGGCGCAGATATGCTCAGGGACTTTCTTGGGCGAGATCCTAACACCGAAGCGTTCTTGATAAGCAAAGGATTATCTCTCGCTTAAATATGGCTTTCCCCTAAGATGTTTTGTTACTGTGCACAATTTTCTAAATAAAACAGTTCTATAGCTGTCTCACTGCAGGATTGCTATATGTGTCTACATTTCTGAAAAGCATTCTGAATATTTTGTGGAATTGTGATGACCAAGACTCAGATCTTTTTCATGTTTAGGAATAAATAAGTCACTTTGGACGCGGTATGGGGAGTAGGGTGGGTTGTCCAGCAGTCAGAACCCCACAGCAGCTTTGAAGGACACTGCAATTTTGTATGTGTGACTGGGAGCACTGTCCAATTCAAGTTTAAAGTTAATATCCCATATATACCACACAAATAATTTCATTTTGGCATCTGCAATTTAATAGAAAATCTGCAGAAAAGTGGAAACCCAGATTCAAATGCAGCTGGTCATTTTTGTTTAGCTGGTCGTTTTGTTTTGTTTTTTGTTTAGCTGGTCATTTTTATTTAGTGAATACAGCAATGTGGCATGTGTTTCCATTTTTGTTACCACCTCTAATATCCGAAATGGCATTACTGTGTACCATTTCGATTACCAGTCTTTCAGATTATGATCACTTGAATGTCACTGTGTACACTCCGTTCAATGTTGACGTTCGCTGGCTAGAGCGGCATGATTTGTTATCGGCATTATAAATCATTTGAATTCACACAGTCTGAAATTCCATTGGTTGCAACCATGCTGCCATTATCAGCTTTGAAAAGGGAAAATGAAAGGGCAGGTACATGGCCTCCTCACATCACTTCTTTCGGAGATCTGAGCGCATCCGGCAGTTTGCACTCCTCAAAATGACATTTTTTGCAATTTTTTAAAGCTATTACCATTGTAGTAGTGAATCTATTTTGCAATAGTGTGGGGTAATTCCGGCATGCAGTTTCTGTTTCGGTAAAGAAAACAAAAAGATTAGGTTGACTGATTAGGAGTCCAATTGGCTAAATTGAATTTCTCAGGTGAATTTGATAACAGTGTTCAAAAATCATGGCAAAATCTCCCCAGAGATAAATAGTGTTGACTCTATAATGGTCAAACAAGCAGATTTTCTTATACAAATTATTTTCACATTGAAAAAAAAATGAAACAACCTGTATATCAGAAGAAAAATAATCTAAGAGGTCGACAGGACCAACCTGCATGAATCTGGGTGGAATCACACAGGACAGTTATTCGCTCCTGCCAGACGTGCGCTAGGGAGTGAACTTTCCCTTAAAAAGAGCATGAAGTGCATCTTGAATATAGCGAGCTGCATGGAAACTGCTTTTGCAGTATTACCATACAGCCAGGCGCAGTAGCGTAGCCTGAAAAATAGTTCAGGAGGGGTTCTATGGGAACTTTATATGGGGGAGAAGGATTTCACCCTCTTTGCCCTCTCCCAAATGCACAGCCAGATGTACGGTTTCAGGGGCGGGGGGGTCGAATCCCCCAAACCCCCTTCTGGTTATGTCACTGGCCAGGCGGATATCGTCTCAAAGAATGTATGTAACTACCGTAATTTCACGCGTATAAGCCGCACCGCAGATAAGCCGCAGGACGCGTTTTTTGGGACGTTTTGAAAATTTTCTGGCAGATAAGCCGCACCCGCAGATAAACCGCGGGCAATACGAGACGACTGATTTGTGCGACAAAGGAGACCATAGAGAAGGCCATAAACCCTGTGGTCCATACTCCGGGATCGGCACAGTGTACAACACAGGAGGTCAGTTCTGGAGTTCTACCAAGATCGGATTGTGCCCTTGTCGGGTGTTTTTCGTGGACTGATGGGTCAGTGATCTTCCAGAAGACGTGAATCACTGTCACCACTTTCCTTAAAGCTGCTTGGGGGAATGCACCAGGAAGCTCAATCTACTCGAATGTGGACCCGTCCCTGTTACGCACTGTTCGTGCCTCGGCAGGGCACTGCTGTTCCAGAGACACTGTCAGCACTTTCGTTAAAATCAGCATATGGGGAAAATACCAGGAAAAAATAGTCATCAGATAAGCCGCACCGGTGGATAAGCCGCAGGGCGCCCGTGAGAAAAAAAAATCTCGCATAAGCCGCGGCTAATACGCGTGAAAATACGGTACTTCATTAATTAGCTCTTTTTAATTAGGAAATTACCAGCTCCCGTGGCGTAGTGGTTAAGATGATCGCTCTCCACGCCGAGACTGGGATGTGACACGGCTTCGAATCCTGTCACCGGCTGTGCTGTCTGAGGTTTTCCCTGGGTTTTCCCGAAGACTTTCCAGACAATGTCGGCACAGTTCCCCTTGAAGTCGGCCCAGGACACATAATAATCCCCCTATCCCCCACTCCTTCCATGCTGTCCTCTCTCCATCTGTCCACATCTGTACGCCACTCATAGCTACAGCTGCTTCGCGGCGCTAAGACGGAATTTAAAAAAAATAAAAAATTTGGGGATTTCAGGCGAAAGCGAGACAGCAACACAGGAAGCAATCCTTGCTGAAAGACATTTTGTTTCTTAAAAATCATTTTTAAAAAAATCACATAAGGTGAAATCTGCACGGCAAATTTTGCTATGAAAATCAACCGAAATCTCGTGCCTCAGGAACACATGACCTTCACAGTCAGAGGGTTGCCTGGGCTGCAAAGCAGTTGATCTGACCAGCAGGTACTCCTACTTACTCCAATCCATCTGCATTGCTCCAGAGCATGTAGCCCTCCCCTCTGACGTGTAATGAGCACTGTCCTCCCTACATTCCTCCCATTCATACTGCTCAGTTAGCTTTAAAAAAAAAAATCAGTTGCAGGTAAAAGCACCCGGTATGTATTTTTCCTGCATGATATTAACATACTACCTTCAGCGAGCGCCACGCAAAGTATTTTCTTTAGGAAGCATGCATTTCTTGAGAAAATTTGTTCACAAGAATATGCGCAGCAGTGGCGAACTTTCCCAGCTCTTTCTGGCATGTTCCCGCTCATCCGAGCACTTTCACTGGCTGCCAAGAGTTGCCCACTACAACACGGGAGCAAGGCAACTGGTCGGCTGCTCTGTGTTTGGGTATTGGATGCTGGGCGCGCTCCTCACTACTGGACAGCTGAAGAAAATAGTTTTTCTGACCCGCATGACTGAAGTGCACCAGGGTTGCACACGGCACCCATATTTGTTGTACTGGTATCCCAAGTAATATGTATCCCAAGGCTTGTAATCCTAATTTCTACTCCACCTGACAATTTAATGCGTTAGCATGAGAAGCGGCATTTCGAGGAAAAGTGTCAGTGTTGATCCAGCCAAGGCGCCTAGTGCTAGATACATGGGAAAGTCTGAACTTACAGGTGTGCAAGGTGCATAAGGGCTGTTTGTTTGTTTGCCTGGGTTACATCTGTGGCGCTGCTTGCCAGGTGCGGTCATCTCTGCTGCGCATGTGTTTCGGAGAGAGGGCGTATGAGTGGGTGGGTGGGTGGGTGGGTGGGTGGGTGTGTGTGCTAGAGATGGTGAAGCCTCACTGAGGCAGAGGTATAAGTGGACATGTAAAGGTGAAATAAGAGGGTAAATGTAAATGAAGGTAAATGATATGAAATTGAAGTAGTTGAAGGCAATTAAGAGTAAGAGTAATTAAAGGTAACTAAAGCAAGAAAGTTGAGTTTAAAGGTAATGATTGTAAGATATATGTAATTAAGAGAAAGATTAAATTAAATATTACTCAAGGTAATTGTAGGTAATTAATGTTAATTACAAGGAAATTGAATTAAAGCAAGTAAACATAATTAAAGGGAATTAAATGAAATTCAAGATTACCTCAGGTAATCATAAAGGGTAATTGAAAGTATGTGAGGCTAATTTAAGGTTAATTAAATGGACTTACACATGGTAATTGAAAGTGTCGAACCAAAGGTCAAGTATAGACTGGAGGTGGACAACCAGAAGTCAGGTTACACCGGAAGTAAACAACTGGAAGTCTGGTTTAGACTGGAAAAGGCGCTTAAAGCTAATGCATTTCTCTAGCATTTACAGTCATGCCTCATTAATATGGACAACTCGAATTATGGACGATTTCTGTGAGGCATACGTGACGGGCCTAGAAAATCCTGTATGATGTCATGAAAGTTCCGAACATATCCACCGGCGATTGACGCTTGTGCGCAGTCGCTCGGTAGCTTACGAGAACAGAGGCACCGCAGTCAGGCAGGCTGTCAGGCTTGGCATCGACGACGTGCCAAGCCAGCGGCCACATCTGCTATAGCACAAGCGGGACTACAGACGGCTCTTCAATTTTTTGAGGACAATTGTGATGAGCAGCAGCCTCTACATGTTGCGGACGTTTTGCGGAGCTTAAATCGATGCGCAACCAAGTATATGTGCAAGTAGGCACTAATTCAGGATTTTTTTCAGTAAACCTTCATAATTGTTTTTGTTATTTCCTTGGTATTCGATAATACGAACGATCTTCGTCGGGGACGAAAGCTGCCCATATTAACGAGGTACGACTGTACCGCTAAATTGCCACAGAATTTTTTTGTGCCCTTTCATGCTCCTTTAAGTGTCATCTATGAGCTGGCAACCAAGGAAACATATCTGTATGCGCATTTATATTAGCCGTAACAATGAGATGCAGGCTCACACACAAGCACATGGTGACATGTACAAGTGACATGCACATGTGTACAAGGTGGTACAACATCAGCATCAGTTAGACAAAGTCAGTGTGTAAAGTCGGCACTTGATCTACGAAGCTTTATGAATGATGCCCTCTGGGACAAGACACATCTCCCCTTCCTTATTCCGAGCCTCGGTTTATGAACGCTTTTCCCAGGAACGCTAACCGTTCATAAATCTAGTGTGTTGACTGTGTAACGAACGCACTTTCCAGTCAATGTGCATGCCAATATAGGCCTTGCTGGTCCCCGTGCACTTCTTACCCTCTTTCCCAGCAGCAACATAATAAGGGGGGGAGGACTGCCAGAATCGCCTCCTCCCATTGGGATAAATACTATACTAGTGGTATGATTTTACTTGGGATTAATACTTTAATGAGTATCACTGACGAGAACGTCAACATTCCATATAACTAGTCATCTCGGTAAACATCTGAGTAATGTATCAATGTTCAAAAGGTCAAGGAAAAAGAATATTGCTTGCTTCCACACGCAATATGCACGACTGTCCGCGGGGGGTACTGACCGATGTGATACCTTTTCTACACAGATTTCTGAGCACTTGCCACAACCTGAGCGGTTTGCCAACCGTCTTAAATGACTGCAGGATTTCATGCTCTTGACAGAAGCAAAAAATGGCAGTCCACACATGCACAGTTACTGCAACTACCACCGGCGGTAGCATTAATGGAAGCGCGTTTTTGTGCATAGGAGGATAGCAGATAAGATTCTCTAGCATTTATTATACATAACGACCAAAAGCCAACGGGAATGTTGTACAAAGCCATCAAATAAATACAGTCTCATTTTAATTACTGTTACAAACAATTGCACCAACTTGCCATTTAGCCACTAGTGAGCAGTAGTACCACCTCGAGCCTTTTACCATATTAGGGCAACCGTGTCCTTTGTACTAGGCAGTAGGGATAATTTCAGTCAAAGCTGATAAGTGCAGGCTCTGGTGGGGCCATAGGGACCTGGTTGTGCTCTGTGCCTGTCGGCAGACCATGCTGAGGACCATTTTGGGGCTGCGGCCCCATCGCACCTGCAAGTGTGTCACAAAATTTAGTTCCAGCTACGTTGTGTTTCTCGAGGCACTAAAAAATGTGACAGAAAATAAAGTCACAGATGTACGACAGACATGTGCGGAAGATAATTAGGGCCTTTATGTTGCGAGACAACAGGGATCATGAGTGACACCACAGTGGTCTGGTCTGTGGATTAATGTTGCCCACCTGAGGGTCCTCGAACGCGCACCGAAATCTTGACACACGACACACCACATTTAACATCCGTCACGGAAGACAGCGTGTCTGAGCAACATGTACACCTCCACCAACATGCCACCATCCTCGGCCGGGTCTGAACCCGTGCTCTTGGGTTCAGCAGGCGGACACGCTACCGACTGATCCCCCAAAGGCGGCACGTGCACAACACTTTTCTTTTTTTTTTTACAGATTTCGGCAAAGCCAAGACTTCACCAACAGGTGGAGCACCCTTCAATAGCTTTAATGGTATCATAGTTGCATTATAGTGCACTGTCAAGGTTCTATAAAGACAAAGAAGGAATAGCAAGGTGTTTCTTGGTGGAACACGATTACAAGTCGCATCTGTGACTTCCTTTCACAGCTAAGATGACAAATTTTTTGTCAGAATAAGGATGATTATAATTATGAACTGTGGCTTGGCAGCAGATACAAGCAGATATCAGTGCATTGCACATGTAATGGGCAAACAAGACAGGGTACACTGCAAGATGGATACTGTTATGTATGTACCGTCGTCGTCGTTTGCCTGGGCCAAGGGAACTCATTCTTGCAGTTTCTTTAAAAGCAAATTACGCTGTTTTCGTATGATTAAACTGGCTTGACCACCACTTGGCACTTCGTCATTGGGTCCTGGCTCATAGGCGTGTCACTACGCAACAATACTGGGGCCAAATGTTCATTCACTCACATGAGGACCACAAAATATGATGATGTCCAAGCACATAATAGAACGCACAGCAGTGTTGAACTTGGATCCCAAATACAAATGTTTCAGAAGACTTCGATGACAACAAAGGTTTCGAGTTACTGCAGGTTACATTTCACAGCACTGAAGGCTTAGACACATTTGGATGACAATATCCGACAGTTGCCCATTTCAAAGTAGCTCATGAAACACAGGTGCATATATATCTACAAACCAGATAGATACCATTTATACTGCTGAATCGAACCCAACACTGCTCACAGTCCAAACACACTGTTCAGCTACGGCATATACATAGTCCCCATTGAATCTTGTAACCAACATTCAAGGTCCTCTGAGGGCTCAGCTGTCATTTTATGTGCGATGTAAAACACAGTTTATGGCCAGGGCTTCAAGATTTCACAAAAATATTTACAACCAACAGCGTGCCCGGGACAACCTACAACGGACGGGGACTACACCATAGTGATCCAGACCATTCACAAACGTGTCTGATGGCTCCTGAATGTTAAAGATCACAGCACAGCACAGAAAATTGTTTAATACAACAGAGGGCTGCATTCATTTCTCGCTGCCGACTCTTATTGCGAAGAGTGCTAACTCCTGTAGTTTTGAGCTATAGCTACGTACTATTCACTCCAAGATCGAACGGTGTCGGCACTCTGCGGAGAACGAAAAACTACTGTAGTGTGGACGCGTCGTCTGCTTTTACACGTTTATTCCGCATTCAGTGAAGTACAGGGACCATTAGGGAACCGAACCATCGCGGCACAAGTAATGTTCCTGTGAACATACACAATGATCAGGGAAAAGAACCATCAACTCCGAACATCGGCCCACGTGTTATCCACACTATAAGGGTGACAGTGTCGCCCCCTATAGGTCGAGGATAGTTAAATTATCGTTCCACCTTTCCTTTCTTTTTCTTAATAAACATATCCCCCCCCAACTGTGGTAAGTGGGAATATTCGCAATAGCAGTTCCATGAGCTCCACGAGCACCATGAGAACAAGAAAAAGATCAAGGGTTTTCAAGGACAGTTGGAAAATTCCAGGGTTTTCTAGACCTTGAAAACGGCATTATCAAATTCCAGTGTATTCAAGGGTCTCAAGGACAAGTGGGAACCACGATAGAGTACGGTGTAGCTGATATCCTCTTCTCTGACAGTCGAAAATTTCAAAATAAGTTGTCCCAAGTAGAGTCTACACTCGTTAATGTCACATCCTCACATTGTGACGGTTTTTCTAGGGAATCGTGTCTTCCCCAAAAAGAAGCACCATGTATTTTCCCCTCATTATTATGACAACTCGTTAACCCGACTGTAACCGAACTTCTGAGGACGAATCGGGAAGACCACATGTATTCTGCCCCAGCTATTATGACCACCGACTGTTGACCTCACAGACTATGAACAAAGTTTTGAGGACAAACGGAGAGAACACTGGCATTCTGCCCCTATTATAACCACCTTGCAACCATTCTGTTCCACAAAGTACAGTGGCTACGGGTGACACATATGTGGACGATGTCATCCAAAGCACAACCCTGTTTTCGCACGAGTTCATTGTGAGTCATAGGTCTTGTACAGAAAGCAGTACTTAAAAGGACAAGGCATCGAATCCGGCAAGCCATCAAGCAATGTTGATGGTTCAGATACTTCTCCATGGCCAGCTTTGCTTGGATATGCTGACCTCATAGGCCAACTATCTTAACTGTTTCCCCTACAGCTATACCAGTCGAGTTACGTACCAAGTGCCACGCTATTTGAAACACTATTTGCTGCACTATTTACACATGGCTTGTAGCATATGTCAAATATACCACCGTTGACCACCACGTTAGTTTTTTTCTAGACTACTGTGGGTAAGGGAAGGACTGCAACAAGGCTCCACTGTACTCACCATGAACAAGGTAAGGGTGAAAGTCATTTGGAAAGCGGATGCCTTGTGGTGGGACACCTCCATAAAGTTGCCCTGCAGGTTGCCCGAGGTTTTGTGGGTGGCCATGAGGCGGTGATGTCTTTGGAGGTGAAACTGTCTGCTGCTGTAGCGCTTGCGGTGGCATAGATGGTAACGCCATCGATGGAGGCGGCATGAACTGTGGCGCCATGGTTTGTGGGGGCATAGAACATGGAGGCACTGGTTGCGGGGCCATAGAATGTGGGGGCATGGTATGTGAGACCATAGACTGTGGGCCCACAGACTGGTGCTGCAGTGCCTGTGTCGGTAGCCCTTGTGTTGTCATCCCGTGAGGTGGCATACCCTGTGGTGGTAACCCTTGGGGAGGAATACCGTGAGGATGCATCCCTTGCAGTGGGATCCCTTGCTGTGGCATGCTCTGTGGTGGCATCCCCTGGGGTGGAACACCCTGCTGGGGCATCCCCTGGGGTGGAACACCTTGCTGGGGCATCCCATGGGGTGGACCACCTTGCTGTGGCATCCCCTGGGGTGGCATTCCTGGTGGCAACGGCCCCTGTGGCTGTCCATAACCCATGTAGTACTGCTGCTTGTGCATCTCTTGACGCATTTGCATTTCCCTCTCCTGTTCTTGCATCTTTTGCAAAGCTAACTGGTGCTGATATTGCAAATATTCCTGCATCAGAAGCATATATGCTGTTTTAGCGACACTTTACATAAAAAAATGTTCGCTATAATACAGATAAAGGGCTTTGAATCTATCATACCCGCTTTTTCTCGCGCATAATGTGTAACTTGTGAGCCATCTGAATCTGGCGTTGACGATCTGCCTCCTCAGCTTGCCGCCGTAACTGCTCGTTGTGTTCCTCACGCAAGGCATCCAATGCAGCTCGGGCGTCTCGAATCTGGCTCAGCTTGTCTTGAAGACCCTCGTAATACTCTTTAACAAAGACATTACAATAGCTCATCAGTGGAGAACATGCAATTCACATGACCTCACCTCTTTTCTGATCCATTTCTTGTATGTAGTGCAGAAGCTTTGAATGCATACTGCTTAGGCTCAAGAAAAGGCTCTGTACATAAGAGTCATTGGACACGTGGCGACCACGAACTGCGTTGCTCTGCAGTCGGTTAACAAACACCTCAAGTGTACTCTGCAGCTGGCCAGTAAACTCATCCAGCTCTGTGTCACCGCCCGCCGCATCACTCGCACCCTTCTGCAAGAAGTAACACACCGTGGTATACAAACCATTTCTTCATCTGTTTCAGCTCACTGTTTTTCACTGTCAGCAATGGGATTCTCTACATTACTAACTACTCAGCGTAAGTACATACAGACAGGTGATCTGTCACAAGTTCTCAAATACAGCATACATAGGGCCCCATGTATTAGGGTAAAACCAGTTTTTTCCCCGTAATTTGCACCATCATCACTTAAAGTAAAACCCGCAAAAAAAGAAAAAGCAACATGGCAAAGTGCCAATTCAGTCACCAATATGGGCCACTGGAGAACACTAAGCATTGGACAGTCAGCACAGCTCTTCTGTATCTTGTGTTAATCTAAAATACGAGGAGTGCTTTTGTTTTCATTTCCACCCAAAAATCTACTTTTCCGCCTGATAGCACCCAATTTTACCACGTTTTACGACTCCTGAAATACGGTCGCCGACCGATTTTTGGGACATGCTCGATTATTCGGACTCGTTCACGAAACGGCAGCGGGTCCCATAGAGTTGATGTATACGAACGTCCAACACTTCGAACGCTGTGCAACCCCGTCGCTCAACATTTCGGACTCTGTTTGCCCAACCAGTGAATTTTTCTCTTAGGGTGATGGAAAATATTGGTATCATACGAAATTCGTATCAAAGGAATCAACCAACTCATATATTGAGGCAAAAAAATAGGCAACGATTGTTCATTTTCCATCCCTCTGAGTAGAATACGTCTGTTGTAACGCTTTTGCCTCCTCGTTTTTGGCCAACGGCTGAATTCAAAAGGCCCAGCACGTGCTGTCCGCCCGCGAGTCGAGCGACAGTGCTGTAAAACGAGCTTCACGTAACGCACGCATGCGTTAGGTGAAGCCGACTTGCGGACTTGATGACGGCAGTGCCTCTGTCAATGTACAGTGACGACATGCTACTTCGGGAAATAGAAGCTGATGGTATCTGGCAGAGCTGAACGCGCGTTAGAAAAGCATCGACCAGTTTTTCCATCTTACTAGTGGTTAGTAAAGTTTACCTTGAAGCGAAAATTCGTTTTTTCGGACTGCTCGATTATTCAGACTTCTGCGTGATACCCGCCGAGTCCAAAAAATCGGACGGTGACTGTAAAACCAGATTTTTATACCCCTGCCACACAGGCACGAAAAACAACATTAAGTATGTGATGAGTCGAGTCATAATGTCATTTGTGCTGTGCTATACAGAGATATTTAATTAAATTCGTACGAATGACAGTTTTTGCATAATGAGGTCACCACAACTCATTCGCCCACGAAATTCATACCCTCGCTCCCATTGTCTGCGCACAAGAGCAATTTAATACTTCCACAAAGCCACTCCATACTGCGCACCATGCAATTATTTTGTAAATTACACGAAAACAAGCATTATTTCTGGGCAAAATACCTGCTCCTGTTAACGGTTTCTGAAGTGAAAATCAAATAAGTACACAACTCTAGCACGTCCTCCTAGTTTCCGTCATAGTACAGATCATAGATTATGAAATAAAGCAAATTTTCTGATTTTGTGGAGTGTTATAGGCACGACCTACTAGATTATAAAGAGCATGTGATAGGCACCCCTTCCCAGCACCGCATTTGGAAGCTAGCGGTGGCGCAACTCATCGGCCCGGTTATTGCTTCCTCAGCTTCTACAATACTTTATGCTTCAGCTTACCTTAGCATTTTTGCACGAGCGGTGGATACGCCACGGAAGATGTTTCATTCAAAAGTTGATTATCATCCTCATCCTACGCATTTTCATAGGAGCTGTTACTGTCGCCTGCTACGGTAGTCGTACGTCCACTTCAGCGCGTTCAAAATTCAAATTTCCAGCGTCCAATCATGATGCAGATCTCGCGGCCATTGAGTAGCGCCCCTAGCGGATCGTGCGAACGGGGTCCTCATAGGGGTTGCCGATTATAACATGGTCGTTATAATCTAGTAGGTCACGGTTACAGGTATATCCCAATCTGACGTGTAGCACGACTATCAACTATCATAACTTCCCATTTTCACAAAAATGTAAAACCCGAAAACATGGGGCCCTAAGCATACCGTGCAGCCTTGTTAAGTCAACTTCCTCGATAATTCAAACTGATGCTTGGGTCTGGTGAAAGTGACATGTGTTCAAACAGGGGGAAATGTGTGGCATATTGAATGCATGAAACTGTGTGACGGTTTAATTGAATGAATTTGTCCGGCTGAGTGTCTTCTCGTTTGCATTCATGCCTGGTGTGTTCTGGACATTAGTCATTGCTCTCGGTCCTGGGTCACATAGCGATTGTTATCGTTATCTTTGAAGTTTGTATGCTCCAAAGTCGGTGTGGTAGACTTGCGCAAGAGCTCGTGGCAAACCATGGGCCGAAGTGATGCATTTAACGCACGTTACGGGTTAATGACACGTTGAAGATCGGACGCTTGTGCAAGGCCTCGTGACAGCAATACCATTCAAGGTCTCGAACAGAAGTCCTGTGTGAAGAAGAAGAATCTGCGTGCCTATGGGATCTCCACCAGAGGAGCACATCATACCTGAGAGACTGCACAGAAGCCATCAGAAAAAAAGAAAAAAGAAAAAGAAAAAGTACACTTCCTGCTTAACCACCCTTGTGTACGTTTCATGCTCTCTTCTCGTATCCTCGTAACACTGCTGTCATAGCGTTTATTTTTTAACTATTGTGGATTTTTTAAAAAATGGGCATATCTAAAGCACAACTTACGATAGGAATGCTGATGCCTTGTGTGGGTTGCTAAAAAAGAGAATCACCAACTTTGAAACCCTCAAGCGGACATTGTTGAATGCACTGTGCAAGAAAAAGAAATTGTGAGCTTACTCCCTTTACATCAAACATAGCTGTCACTCCAGGAATTACGGGCTCCTCGTACAGTGCTGGGCAAAAGTTTACGGAACATGCTCCAGCGCATTTCTTCCTCAGAGTGACATGGCGGCAGTGAATAGGACCGTACAGATTTACGAACATGTTGCATAGGTAACAGTCATGGAAGATGGAAGTCACTGAAAAGGTTAGCCAGCTGTAGGACTCAAGCCCACATCTTATGAATTACCGGTTCAGGGCTCTACCTACTGAGTGAAGCTTACACACCTCCTCAGCGACTTCCAAGGGCGAGTCATCTGAAGGGACAAACCAACCACTCTCTCACTCATCCCCCTTTCGCTCTTACATTTTTCTCGCTCATACACACATTCATTGTTTGTTTGCTCCTTCAGATGACATGCCCTCGGAAGTCGCTAGGGAGGTGTGTTAGCTTAGCTCAATTGATAGAGCCCTGGACCGGTAATTCAGAAGATGTGGGTTCGAGTCCTACAGCTGGCTAACCTTTTCAGTGACTTCCATCTTTCATCATTAATTCCTTAGACACTCGAGGCTTTGTATGTATTTGTCCTTTCTATGTGTTCCAGCCTTGGAACATCAATTGTCTCAGGGTAACCTAGTCACCTGTTTATCATTTCGTACAGTACCATTCGCTGCTAGCATGTCACTGTGAGGAATTAATGCTCCAGAGCATGTTCCGTAAACTTCTGTCCAGCACTATACGTGCAAGTTTGTACAGTTTGTTCTTACGAGCGCTACAGAATGACACTCAGTGCTAGGCTGTCACTGACAAGCAAGCAATCCGCTGTCTCACCTGAGCATGCTTGGGTGAGTACGACACAGCTGTGGCAGGTGCACTTGGCACCGGACTTTGTCGGTTGTTTACCGAAGGTGTCCCACCGGGTGAGTCCTGCCCCTGCTGGCGCTGTTCCCAGTACGAGCGATTTAAATAGTGTGCGAGCTCTGGGTCCGATTCCGTTGCACTGTTCTCGGACTTCCGCTCAGTGCTTGGCTTTTCCTGCTGCTGAAGTAGAGGAATCACAGTGTCACCTCACAAATATGCATGACACATTCTTTGTTGCAGCTGGCTCGTGACATAGTCAGAGCTCGATTTTTTAGACAGCAAAAACTGATGCAGTAGATCAACTTTCTTATTTTTGAATGGCAGCATAGCCACCATCCAACGGTCCATAGAACCAATTACATCCAATATTTTGGGCCACTTCTTGTAGGGACAATTTTTTTTTACAACATAATTTTTTTTATTTTATTTATTATTTTTATTTTAGCATTTTTATTTTTTGGACAACACCACAGGCACCATCCAGCTCTCCACAGAAGAAATCACGACAGCTGGAGTACACAAAATTCAGAAACAGAGAGGACACACACATACACATCTCCTCTATGCAGATTTTGCACTTCCCTGTCTTTATGGCATCAAGGATTGATTGATTGATTGATTGATTTTATTTAAAGTGCCCACAAACAGCCGTGGCCTTTAGTGTGGTGCACGAAACACAATACATACTCTCTATACAACAGGGAACTACAGATGCATAATGCTGGCTAATTAAAGATTCCGAGATAACTAAATTAAGAGAAAGATATACTATCGAAATGTCGCACGATCAGAACCATAGTCATTATACACTTTCAATAACCGAGACAAAGGAGAAGCAACGTTTGAATGACTAATGTAGAACAAATTTCGTGCCCTTGTCCTTGTTGTACACAGAAAATTAACGGATGATAACAACATGGGACAGTCGATTTCACCGTTAATTAGTTTTTCCAAAAATCGCAAATCAATACATCGTCTTCGACACGACAATAACGGAAGTCCTATATAATCAAGAATGCGATCATAGTCATAGTATAACCTCCTACCAATATATCTGTCATAAACAGTAGTGACCAGCTTACGTTGTACACGTTCAATTTGGTCTGACTGCGTTTTAGTCAAACGGTTCCAAACAATACTGCAATGTTCGAGTCTGCTCCTGACATG
This sequence comes from Ornithodoros turicata, assembly GCF_037126465.1. Classification (NCBI taxonomy): domain Eukaryota; kingdom Metazoa; phylum Arthropoda; class Arachnida; order Ixodida; family Argasidae; genus Ornithodoros; species Ornithodoros turicata. Next base: position 25,257,918 of record NC_088204.1, on the reverse strand, counting down.
GCTCATATACAGCACTAACAAGCACCGAGGGTCAGTGAAGCCACGAGTAAATCGCGTTATAGTACCCAGAGACCTGACAGCATTGTTCACAATGGTGTTCACGTGTGGACCGAAGGAAAGGGCGCTGTCCACTATGACGCCAAGGTCACGAACAGAGGGCACACGCTCGATATCAATGTTTTCGACAACATAAGAAAAATGCGTGGGCTTTCTCTTTTTGCTTATCGTCAACACCTTCGTCTTTGCAGGGTTAAGTAACAAAAAATTATTTTCACACCAGTTATTTACTGAATCAACATCCCGTTGGAGTAGCTCACAGTCGTCCACTGTGGAAATAACCCGATACAGTTTAACATCGTCAGCATACTGTAGCACCTGCGAGTGTTGAACGACCAAGGACAAATCATTCACAAATATTAAGAAGAATAAAGGGCCGAGATTAGAGCCCTGCGGAACCCCGGAAAGTGACTTGTATTCAGATGACAAACAATTGCCTAAGCGAACAAAATTAGCGCGATTCGTTAAATAATCATTTATCCATTTGCAATAGCCGTCTGTAACTCCAGTGCGAGATAATTTCTGAAGGAGACGCACATGAGACACGCGGTCAAAGGCTTTTGACATATCGCAGTACAAAACGTCGACCTGACCACCATTGACAACTGCAGGTGAGCAATAATTTAAAAATGAACACAGATTTGTGTCCACAGACCTTCCACGTATAAAACCATGCTGCGTTTCCACTATTCTTCTACTAAAGTACGCATAAAATCGTTCGTGCATGACAATCTCAAAAACTTTTGAAAAGTTACATAATAATGAGATAGGCCAGTAATTGTTGACAACAGTAGGGTCACCACTTTTAAGCACTGGTACAATGACGGACTGCTTCCAGACAGCAGGAAACACACCTGTTCTAAGTGACAGGTTAAATATATGCAACAGAACTGGACCAAGGATATCGGCACAACCCTTCACAAGAAAGCTAGGTATGCCATCAATACCACAAGTAATCTTAGATTTCAATTTTTTTAGCGCCACTAGTACCTCGTCAACAACAATATCGCTGCGCGACATGCTATCAGATACGACGATATCACAATTTCCAGAGCAGGCTCCAGATCTTTCTTTGATGAAGGAAGCGGCAAAGTGATCAGCAAACAGATTGGAAACAGAAACCGGGTCAGTACACAAGGTACTGCCACACTTTAGAGCGTTGACATTTTTGTGGGTTGATGTGTGGGCCTTAACAAAGGACCAAAAACGCTTAGGTTCCCTATTCAAGGAGCCTTCCACCAATCTAATATGTACATTCTTGTCACGAGCGTATAAGCTTTTCACAAATGCCAGACACACGCTGTAATTCCGATACGAGAAAACATCTCGCTTGGCCCTAAACAGACGGTAAAAATGTAACTTTTTACGTAGATAATACTTTAAGTCTTTGGAGAACCAAGCAGGGTACCTCGTCGATCGGCGATGTTCACTTGTCGGTATGAATCTCAACATTGCGTCTTGCACGGTCAATGTCAACAAATTGACCGCATCGTCAACACTTGTTGCGTTGAGTACTTGGGACCAATCGTGGACACTAAGATGTCGGTAGAGGGCAAGATAGTTACCGCTCTTGTAATTGTAGCGCTTGCCAGGGACATTTTGGTGATTCCACACAGGGAGATGAAAAGACACAGACAGGGGAGGATGGTACACGTCGACAGGAACAAGGGGCTCATTCGCCACTTCGACACTAGTAGGCACATTGCACAGTAGCAAGTCCAATGTATTACCGGCGACATTTGTAGCATAATTTATCTGTTCCAGTTCGAAGAAACACATGAATTCTGTTAATCTTATATATTTACGTCTCGTACCACTATCAGCATTATCCGTCCTTAGGGTGCTCCAATTAACCCCAGGAAGGTTAAAATCTCCGAATAACAGAATGCGGTAATGGCCATCAGCTAATGCTTCTTCCAAGTCATCCATATAGGTAAGAAACCTATTCACGTCAGTATCAGGTGCAAAGTAGAAAGTGCCTATTAGCATGTTATGTCCTCTCACACAGGGTACTTCGATCCTAACTGACTCCGGGTATACTTCCAAATCTCGGCGTCTCAGGGCACGTAGCCGTGAAATTGAAGCGATGAGCACTCCTCCACCATACCTACGGCCACTGCTCTTCGGGTCCCTATCACGACGGAAAACGGAATAGTCGTCTGGAAAATATTCACTGTCAAGAATGCTTTCGTGTAACCACGTTTCGGAGATGCAAATGCCGTCGTAGCAAGATGCGACAACCTCGGTGTAGAATTCGTTGGCTTTCGTACGTAAGCCACGTGCATTTTGATAATAGGCGTTATAGCTTCTTTGCTTCTCCATGTGCGTCCTTGACCAGGGCATCATTTGCGTTGTAGATACAGTTGCTTCTACTGCCATCAGTACCATCAGCAATAGTGGTTGTAGCAGTAGTAGTAGTAGTAGTTGGCAGCTGCCCAAAAAACTGCCTAAAGATACAGTCCCTCGGCCAGACATCAGGCCTGTTAAGGGCGTCGAACAAGTCCGCAGGGACAGCCACATGAAATGATGCGTAAGACTGGTGCTTGGGCTGCAATTTAGTAATCACAGGGACAGCACCACACAAACTCGGTGACAGTTCGTTAGCAAGATCTTCGGGAGTTGTGTTCGGTGCTAATCTGGACACAAAAAACGCTTTAGGACGAACGGGCCTCTGTACCACAGCAATACCGCGAGGCGCAGCAGTGCCCCTACCAAGTTCAGGCCGTTTCCGACCCGTACGCCTTCCGACAGGAATAAATCCTTCATCCACGGTATCCCCGGAAGCCAAGAGAACTGGACCCACCTGGTCGACCGTTTGAGTATTCAGACTCCCCTTCGTCGTGGACACGAACGTAGTAGGTGTGACACCCCTCTGTGTCGTAGAAGCTGTCGTAGAAGCTGCCGCCACTGAAGCATACGTAGGAGCAATACCACCGACAGGTAGTCTGGGTGCAGGCCCTCCAGAAAGTTGACAAGAAAGCACTTCCCGGAGTTGAGACACTTAGAATTTCAGGGCACAGTTTTCGTTGCGCACCAGTCGAACCTCCGTTATGAGCACTTCAACCTTGGAAAGTAGCGACAGCAAAATTTCGTTGTCAACCACGACTGCTCCAGAACAAAGACCATCCTTCGTCCTTGAATTCACATGAGTCTCGATGTCGGTATTCTGGGTAACGCCCCCCGTAGATACCGTACGCTGTCTAGAGCAAGAGTGGCATTTGTACGAGCTCAGGCCATTTGCCATAAAGAATTCATACTCCGTCGGTCCAACATTGATACACTTCAAGTGGAAACGACCACCACACAATCCAGAACAATCTAGATATTGCTGTCGCGGGTAAAAACGGGCCGAACAGGAGCCACAGAGCACGTCCGCAGCGCTCGGCGCCGACATGATGAATGTCGGCGCCGGGATGCAAGGAATTTCTTCATGGACATAGCCAGATACGAATTTGAAGCAGTGTCAGGTGTGCCATAGCAAGTAGCTACAGCAAGTAACTAACATGCGATCTACTTCCGTCTTAAAGACCAGGCATCGAACAGTAACTTTAGAACAAGTTATACTTCTGTCAGACAGGCACATATACGGCCCTTAAAGTTACGGCATTAAGGAATTGCCGTAAGTTACATATGGCCCTAAGCTCTGGCGAGCTGCCAGACGGTATCCGTGAAGACATTTTGTCGATGATGTCTACGTTGATAAACAAGTCTGTGAACGTTGAATGTAATGTAGCGAAATCACGCTTTTTCTTACTGAAAGTACACAAAAACAACGTTTTGTTGGTACTTTCCAAATACAACAGCAAACTATATTTGCTTTTAAGTGCTTTGGATATTTTTTTGAGTGGCGTCTGACTTTTTGGATGCAGACGACATGGTGCGATGCCGCGTGCAGTTGTTCGAGGGTGTAACTACAAACGTAACACTTGTACAGATGAGATAAAAACCGAAGCAAAGTGCAAAAACGCCAGAAAAACACGAAAAAAGAAAGATAACAATATTACGTCGGGTAAAAAGTATTTTATTTCGAATTGAATTAAATGTGCTAAATCCTGTTTATGGCGTGCTTGCTATCGAGGCTTGGGCAGTTTCGATGGAACGCCGTAGACTGTCTTGCGGGAAAGCCATTGCCCTTCTACCTCAGTTTTGTCGCAAAGGCCTTATTGCTGACCATCTGGCAAGGATTCAATGACAGTAAGCATTTACGGCCGTGACCGTTAAGGCCATATATGTGCCCGTCTGACAGGGGTATTACACTCAATGCCAGGCTCTTCATCTACCTTATACGAACCCTTCAACATGAAAGTTGCGAGTTGGTTGGGTTGTTCAGTTTTCTATGCTAGTGGATACGCTGATAAGCAATCTCAGTTTCACTCACGCTTGAAGCATTAACAGTGCTCTGAGTCGATGGTGGCTGCCAGCTAACGGGACGCTGTTTCGTCTCAGCTTCACTCTTGGACAGAGCGAGTGCTAACTGTAGCTCCTCCTCTTCTTGTAGCTCTTGCTCTGACTTGCCTGGGGGCTGCGACAACGTTACGTAAGCCTACAGTAACACAAATTGGCTTCGCTCACCGCAGATGAGTTTGTTTGGTGCACTGGTGAAGACTCCTCTGTGCTTTTCTGCGAAGACCTTGGTGATTTTGTTACACTGCATTGAAGGAACAAAAGGAAAAAAAAGCTTCAACCTCGACAATTACGTAACTTTTAAGAAAAACCGTTAATCTCTACAAATGTTGCTGAAAGAATCTGCATTATATATCTTGGCGTTATATCATAAAAGACAAAAAGGAGCACAACCTACCCTCGCAAAGGCCAATTGTATCTACTGTAAAAACCTTATTGTCCGTGCGTCCCAATTTTTACGAATTTTGTGAGTTTAAAAATTTGATAGTTTTAGTGGCATGCAAAAATTTGGAGCAAGAACTGACACTTCAAGAACACTGATACAATCGCGAAACTTTATTTTGACACTCTGTTGCTAGCGGGCATTTGAATGGTTTTACTGCACAAACATGTGCAATGTCGCTTTAATTCAATATAGGCAGGGTAATCTAACATGTATCACAAAGTGAGGCAATCTATCCATGAACTTTGACATCTAGATTTCACAAAATTTAGTGGCCTCGAATATGCGCAATCTGTCCAATTCGTGAAAAATTGGGTCACAAAATTGAAGGGTCTTACAGCGTTCCTCAGTGCCAATGTATTGTATTGAAAATTAATTGGAACCATACTAAAAAAAACTCGAATTTTGTACCGCACTTGCACAAACAGGTTGTATTTGCTTAACGCTCTTCCTCCTCAGCAAGTGACTAACTCTCGCTGTTTTTCCGTGACGCCATGTCACTTGAAGAGTTCTCAAATGAGTCAGGTCTCAAACGTAGCTGACTGCACACGACAAGATGGGAAAGCATACGTAGCTCCAAGATAAGGGTCTCCATGCTTCTTTTAGATGGTAATTTGTTTTTTCGTGTTAGCGCCGCAACGCAACTGTGGCTATGAGCGGCGTACAGACAGATGGCAATACGACAAGCATGTGTGACCTTCAGTGAAAAGCATATGTTACAAGGTTTTTCCACCAGCTTTGTGCATACAAGTAACTATCCATTGTTATTTGTTCACTATTTTTTGTTGTATAGTTCACGCTACGCATGAGAAACGTACAGTATTTGTTCCAGTTGTGCTGTGGACAGTAGTACATGAGACAGTGTGCAATGTTCTTCCTGCTACAGGCAGGTGATCGTCGCAAACCACACTCAATGAGCTCTCCCACAACTACAGTCAAACTCCTTTATAGCGAACACCTTTTTAACGAAAATACCACTACAGCGAATTTTTTTTGCGGTCCCGCTGGAGCCTATAGGTCCAATAATGGACATTCTTTTTAACGAAAATACCTTTACTGCGAATTTTTTTTGCTGTCCCCTGAGCTTCGTTGTAAAGGAGTTTGACTGTATATATGTCAAAGGTCAGTGAAGCTTTCCTCAGCAGAAATCACTTTTGTAGCTGTGTACCTGCCATGCTAAACGTACCGCATTTGCTCAATTCTAACGTGCCCTCGAATGTAACGTGCAGCCATACATTAGCTCCCGAAAATTCAAAAACTAACCCATTCTAACTCTACTGCGCAGGCTCTTTCCACTCATACAATCACCTTTTGCTTAAAACAGAAACTTTGTAGTGAAACCGCTTTTGTGGCATGACTAAAAACCCGCTATGTCGGAAGGCACACAGTCGAGCGGTGCCGCAACCGGTCTGCTACGGCACACTGCGTTACCTTTCTTGCGCTTGGATGTGTACCACATCGTAGACCTAACGTATCTAAGCACTGTCCCTCAACGTCAAGAGTAGAGTGTGCTCAACTCCAGCGCGATGCATGCCCACCGCTGCCAGAGCACACTGGTGCATACAGCAGCCAACGTTGTTGAGCGCGTGTGCACACTCTCTCACGTGCAATAAGTGCTTGTGAAACTCGTAAACGTAACAATTAAAAATCATGATCATGCGCTGGCACTTGATTTTGAGCACATATTTTAAAGGGGAACTAAAATGCAAAAACAATTTGTTCTCAAATGACAGTTTGTGTTTCAGTTAATCTAATGCAAGCAAAATTAGTTCACATAGCGCTACCGTTTACAAGAAAACACACAACAAGAACGAGTCTGGTATAATTTCAATTGTAACTCCGTCACAGAATCTTGAATTTTGAATTATGATAAGAAGTACGAAATTAACGTAGCGTGTAAAGTAATTTGAAGTGAACCTGTTTTTGCATTTTAGTGCCCCTTTAAGCAAAAAAGTGTATGTTAGAATCGCACAAATACGGCAGTCTCTCACATGCATCTTGAATAAGTCTGTTGCGAGTGAATGCTGTCAGTGTTCCCTGTCGCATTCTTCTATCGCGCGTACATTAAAACCGACACACACTGCATTTTCTTGCACGTGCTTCTTGTAGTGCCATCTAATTGAAGTACAGAGACTCTCATTTTGGTATGCACATCATCCTTCATCCAGTGAGTTCAGCCATGTTTGAGACATGACTCATTCAGCAGCCCTCTGCAAGTGGCGTGGCCATCATAGCCGCAGAAAATGCACTGCGGGTTCCGTCACCTGCCGAGGAGGCTGAGCAAGAAGGGAAGAAAATCAGCTCGCAGGACGACGTCTGCACTTTCTCATATCCGAAACTTTACTGACGCACTTTGTGGAGCTTCTGAAGCATTTCTAAGACTTATGCCAACATTTTAGAGCAAAATTTTGCAACACAATATTTCTTAATTAGTTAAAGTACTCTAAACACTGACAGTTAACCAATGGCAAATTTCAAGAAGTTCCGACAGAACCGTACCGTACCTTAAGAGTGCGAGGCTGGAAAATACGAGCATTTAAATGGAAACGTTTTCATTAAGTCCACGAGGCAAAAGAATTGAATACTTGCTCTGACACACCTGCTCAATTTCTCAAAGCAGGCTTCACAGACTCTAACTTCCTTTTCAATACCGTAGCGTGGAATGGGAGCAGCCTGGGAAGAGCATTTCTGACAGAAGATCTGGCCGCAGTTACGGCAGTGGTGCTGCAAAAGGAAACCCCAGTTGCAAATTCTGACCACTGTTACGCAGACACCCACCTTTCTTTGCACCAGACTGAACTGAACGCGGCAGCGGTGACAACACTCGCCATCTGCCCAGTCGGGTGCTTGGTCGGCTGAAAACATGGCGTCACTTTCCTTCAATGGTGGGAACTTGTACCCTGCAAAGCCAAAATAGTGCCTTGGAAGCAAACAGTTTGCAACGGGGAAATGGATCAGTAGCAAATACGGACCCGTACCAATTGTGTAATGCGGCGCGACTAAATAAAAGTTCCTTTGTTATTTCGGTGTGTCTGTGTTCACGTGGACGTGGTACATCTATAGTATGCATGATGATAGGTAAACCCTTTACAAAATGTGTCCCTGGAGGCTGTGCATCGTCTTTAACTACATGATAGAACTGGAAAGCATAGTAATCACCCTTTCGCTGGATCTTGGTTAGGTCAGCTGCATCATCGATACCTGTTAAGTATTCAAACTTCAAGACCTTCGAGGCAGGGGGAAAAAAAGCGCAAAGATGGGACAAAGAAGAAGACATACACATACATACGAAGTGATTTTTTTTTACCCCCCAGCCTCGACATGTACCACCCTCAAAGACTATCTCGAGTCCAATAAACAAATATGACAACAGAGGCTTTTTTTCTTTCGAGCACAATACACAATGGGTGCACCACATACGTCATTTCCAACCAGATAATAGCATGTTGTTCTAGTGGTCATATAATAACTGCGCAAATGTGACATTGTGCATGTGTAACTAACTGTAGCGAAGGCCTGACAATGCAGGTTTCGATGCAAGGCATCCCGCCTGACATAAAGAAACATGTTGGCACAGTAATGGGTGGACAGCACAGTAACAGACGTCATACATTTTTGTCAAATTATACGGGGTCCACTCGCAGTTTCAACATTTAATTAACTTGATCGAAGGACTTATTTATCCATGTATGCCATCTTTCTTCAAGAAAGTAGACACATATGTGTTGTTTATTCCATCGTACACTAATGCTCCTGCAGTTTCATAGGTGTAGTTAAACAGAATGCCGCCTTCACCTCATCAGTTGACAGCAAACTTTGAAAGAAATGAGGCCTCGAGAGAAAAAAAAAAAATTATGCAGTGTCACAATCAGTCATGTCCCACTTTGGCAATGAAATTGCTCACTCATTAACACCAAAATAAAGTTGTTGTTTTGTTGTTGTTGTTGTCCCATAAGAATTCTCTGTTTTCTTTCTTCATGCCATTTTCGGTTGCCTAATTCAGCTTCCTATGCTGCACTTCAACTGATGACATGTATGCATTTGAAGCCAGTCAAATGCACCAAAACTGCAGTGCTCACATCATTTGTTTGAATGAATAAGCCCATGTAAACGAAGGTACCGGAATTTCACATGTGTAATCTACAGACTATCTGTCGAGAAAGTTTTCCCTGATCCCCTTTCCAAAGGGAAGCCTGTTATCACTCTAATGCACATGCACCTGCTGGTACTTAATTCCCTCCCATTAGTGGAGAGAGTAAGGTCTTGGCTGTGATGCGTCACAGCCTCTGGTTCCGTTATCCGCACAGACGACAGTTTCGAAAATGAAGACAGGAGCTTCCGACATGGGCTTCCTACGTGGGGATCATTAATTATTTGTATCATAAATAATAAATCATAACATATTTGGACATAAAGACTGGTGTACTGCAAGGCTCCACGTTAGGAACTGTACTATTTTCTTTATACGTAAGTGATCCCCCAAATGCCTTAAGGTCCTTTACTCATTACCTTGAGTCTGATGACATGAGCTTATTCATGTTGGATCCAACATTAATTCATTCAACACTAAAGGATATCTCGGACAATATGCAAAGAAATTTACATAAACTAGAAAGGTGGCTGCTGCGCAATCAGTTGACATTAGGTACAATGAAAACTATATTCCTTATATTTCGCTCCTTTAAAGGGACTATCGCATCCATCTCAGTCGATTCCGAAACTGTAGCGCCGTTTTACTCCGCGTTCATCACTGATAATAACGCCGAAAACCCGACGCGAATTGGCAGCGTTGTTCCTGTGTAGTTTGATATAAAACTTCGCAAGAGCAGACGATGCATTCCGGGGTTCCCTCTCCGGAAACGTCACACGGACGAGGCCAATCACTGCGCGCCCTATGACATGGAGAATACCAATCACGGAGCGGCCGGAGGGACCTTGGTAGCCTTGGCAACCGACAGACAGGCGGCCGGGCGGGGAAGCGAGGCGGAATGCTAGGGAGCGGCGTCTTCTCTGTTACCGGCTCGCGGAACGTTGTTTCTGGTTAGTGTCGAACGTGTTCGTACAGTCAGGAGCGTAACGCCTTGTTTCACGTAACATGGTTACGTCTGCACTCACACTGGTAAGCGAAAGCCAGCGTATTTACCGAGGACTTTTCACTTAGTATAGTGCGATGCGAACGCCAAGCAGACGATCTCGGAGACAATCGCCTGCGCTGCGCTCCTATTCGTGTGCCTGGCTTACGTCATCATCGTGTTGGCTGCAGATGGAATGCGGACCTTTAAAACTCGATTACTTAATATTTAAGCTGTTTTCAGAAGAGAAATTTGGCAAAGTTGACTCTGAAACGGTGACGAACATTATCCTATCGGTATCATACATACGTTCCCGGATGCGTTCCCAGACAGACACAAGTAACTTTCACATGACATTGTGTGATACTCCCATAATTCAATCGAGTCAGGTTCGGTACCTGGGCATAATACTACTTGATAACATACCGTGTTGAAAGCCGCACACAGCATCGCTTCAAAGGAAACTGGTGTACGGTTGCCATGTACTTGTCAAGTGTAGACATACTTTTTCAATGCGTGTAATGAAACTGGTGTATTTCACCTCTATCAAAATTGTTTGTCCCTGGCCAAATCCAGCCCACCAACGCTCGGCCCTCAGAGCCCTTTTGACATTTTTTGGACACAATAGGAGTTCGATCCGTATTGTGAAGGGGCTCATTATTTCATTCCCCACATAACCACCAGCGATGGGGTAGAGTATCGCCCCTGGCAATGAAACTCCCCATTCCTCATCTTGGAAATAAAGTTATTGCTATACAGGGTGTCCCAGCTAAGTGTATACAGATTTTTAAAAAATATATATAACACTTTTTCCAAGGTTAAATCAATTGCAATATAGCATATGCTAAAGGGCACTCCCTAGCAGGGCATTAGCAAAGTCCAAAGGCAATGTCTTAATTAACTTTCATTAATTAACTTGTTAATTATAAAAGCTACAAAGTTGTCCCAATGAAAACATCTGTCCCCTTTCGGTCACCTGATATCGTAGCCGTTTCCAGAACAAAAATCCGTTCGATAGATCGCCCGCAAAAAATTCGTGAAGGAAAGCCATTTTTTTCTTTATTTTGTTCATTACGCTTCTTAGAAGACGCGTCTTTCCTTCATCCCCAATGTGAGAGGGGGAAGGAGCACAGTGCCGCCTCATGCGTCGAAGATGAGCTTTAACTTGCGGAAACAAAACAAAAACAAATGTATCGGGTGACTCTATCGGAACTGGCCTTATCTTGAGTTGCATGTTCTGTTTCCTTTTAATCTTTTTCCAGGACGCGAGAGGCGATAGTGTGCTCTTTCTCCCTCTCACATTGGGGATGAAGGAAAGACACGTCTTCTAAGAAGCGCAATGAACAAAATAAAGAAAAAAAAATGGCTTTCCTTCACAAATTTTTTGCGGGCGATCTATCGAACGGATTTTTGTTCTGGAAACGGCTACGATATCAGGTGACCGAAAGGAACAGATGTTCTCATTGGGACAACTTTGTAGCTTTTATAATTAACAAGTTAATTAATGAAAGTTAATTAAGACATTGCCTTTGGACTTTGCTAATGCCCTGCTAGGGAGTGCCCTTTAGCATATGCTATATTGCAATTGATTTAACCTTGGAAAAAGTGTTATATATATTTTAAAAAAATCTGTATACACTTAGCTGGGACACCCTGTATTTCTCCTTTATACAGAGTCACTTTACCTACTGTTTCGAGACATGGGGTACTACTACGTAACCCACATATTCAGAGGATGTACAAATTGACGTTCCCCACACACTTAGAAATGAACTTCACCACACAGAATGTTCTTTGCCAACCATCATCTTGAATGCTATCGTTACCTGCCCTGATTTGCTGAAAAACGGGAGGCGTACACCTTTTTTGTGACAATTATGAACAGCATAAGTGTCACAAAAAGGTGTATGCCTCCCGTTTTCAACAAATCAGGGCAGATAACTATATATCATTCGAGATTAGGGTTGGCTAGGAGCGTGCTATATGGTGAAGTTCATTTTTAAGAGTGCATCCAAGGTTATTTTCAATACACTGCAGACTTTGGAGCACTTAGTCGTTGAGCGATGGACTCGAATAATGCGTAACATAATTAGATAAAATTCTCCAATTATTGTTTCCAACCTGTAGCCACTGCACAGAGTAACCAAATTGCAAAGAGACAAAAAGTTTGTCCTGTCAGCTTCAAGAAATGTCTATGATACCAGAATTATACAGTATCTAGGAGTGTGCATAAGGAACCAGGTACCGCTCAAAATAAGGAATGCCCAGTTGTTCACAAAATCTTTATGGGACTTTATTCTGTCGGAGAATCCGATAACTATATGTAAATTCTCGTTATGCCAATTACACTTTATAGGTATGAACTTGTACCCTCGTGGGATTTTCTCGACAGATTGTAGCGTGAAATGCGGCTGTTGCCAATACTAATGATAAACGTCTTTAGCGGACCCGTTACTAGCCACTGCTATCGGCCCCAGTTCCTATGACTCTGTACCGTGATAAATCGTTATGAAATAAATAAATGAAACGAAATGAAGAAGTGTCCTAGTGCTGCAGAGGCAACGGCTCAAATGAGCTCACTCAAACGACTGATAATACATGAATGCACACCTGAGGCAACGTCACGCAATTGGGTACATAAAAGCATAAATCCCTCGTAATTAGCCCAAGCATGTCACATGATTCCTGCGCACCAGCCGTGGATTATCAGGGGGAGATAGAGTTGGAAATTTTGTCACAATTCTTAAAAGCCCGGCTTATACACATGAAATTATGGTACCTCAAAACAGAAATGTATGAATGCACACAAGAAGTGCGAATGAAATGCACGTGCAACGTTTTTCTCACAAAAGGATGCACCCCCGACATGGGAAATTTTTCAGACTTATATTATAAAGGGCAAAAATATATGTAACCATTTACGTCCTACTGGTATGCGCAGTGGACATTAATTTTTGTGTCTTTCTTCTTTTTTTTGCACAGCTTTTACAAAACCCAATACAGGAATACAGAAACTTGGCATAATACAAGTGTCAAAAACAAACACTATAACAAATATTCCTGTACAAACGAAAAAACAGTTTCCCGTTTGTCGCCGTACCTTCAACTTTCATAAGGTTGAGCGTGTCCTGCACAGAACGGTAGTTAGGGTCGTTACGGAAGGCATGGGCCCAGGCCTGTAACAGCTCAAGAACCTTGTCTCGCACTGCTTCGTTGGTATTTGCCTGCAAATGAACGAGACTCTTTCCAGCGCAAAGCATGGTACAGGCTCTTACAACACATACCTTCACCAGATCACGAAGTTCTTCCATAAACTGCTTAGTAGCAATTTCATTGTGAACTGGGGCTCCACAGTTTTTCACGCACGATTCTAGAACCTGCAGGAGTATTACGCTGCTTAGTAACAGTGAGCGTACTTCATGCCTTGTACACGTGATTTAAAGGGGCACTAAAATGCAAAAACAACTTGCTCTCAAATGAAAGTCTGTGTTTCAATTAGTACAGTTCAAACAAAATTAGTTCACCTAGCGCTACCGTTTAGAAGAAAAACGCAATGAAAACAGAGCCGTCTTTGGCGGCAACGAATGGGATCCCCAGGAGGCCAATATTGGCGGCATCCAATGAGACAACAGGTGAAGCGAGCGCATACCTATCGTGCGTGTGTGGATTGGAATGGGTCTGATCGTAGTGTTCCATATGTGCACAGCATGATGCGCACTACTGCATTTTTTAATAGAGATTCTCTGAACTGTAGCCCACAACAGTTTTTGCGAATGTTTCACCGCCAACATTTATCTTCACGTCCTTCGGACAGCGACGCCGGTCCGCTTAGCAACGCGCACTACGTTTTTCACCAGGACTGCGCCATGGCCAAGCACGCGCATCTTGGACTAAAAACCCAGATGCACGAGCTGAAGGGTCGTTCACAGCCTAGCGCCGAAGCACAAAAGAGTTCGGCATAATATTGATCGTAGCTTCGTAACGAAATTGAAGTTTAGGATTATGATAACAAGTACTAAATTAACGTAGCACGTAATGTAATTTGGAATGAACTTGTTTTTGCATTTTAGTGCCCCTTTAATGTACAAGGGTACAATGTATCCTATGAATGTACAAGTACAGTGTTCGACAAAGGCTAACGGAACATAGAGGCTCTATTATTTTCTCCCTTTTCGACACTTAAGCTGGGAACAGAAGTGAACATGTGCATCCACTCAGAGAGATGGTCCCTAGAGGCCTTAACGATGGCTAATGGGATGAGAGTAATCTAGGGACTCCATATGACGCTCCTTGTTCCGTAAACTGTCACCTAGCACTGTACTGCATATTACTCTGCATCTTGATGGTTCTGCTCCTGTACAAGAATTATATCACATATTCTTAGCTTGTAGTTTGCAAAATGCCTAAAAGCCATATTTAAAGGCGTAATGCGAGACACTAAAAATGGAGCCTGCTTTAGGTGAGGTGAAATGTCTGATAACTATGTAACACATTTATTTTGGTTGAAGGAGATGATGTTTTATGGTCGAATGGGTTCCGTGACATTTCGTCAAACGCCGTTTTATCGAACACCATTTCGTCGAAAACTGGCATTTCATCGAATCAGTGGCCGCCGCTTTTTCTTGCGGCAACATGTGAAATACGTAAAAGACTCTCCTGACCTAACTTTGGCCAGTCTCCTTAACATGTGAAATACGTAATAGGCTTTTCTTGGTCAGGCGTCGATGAAAAGGCGTTCGACGAAACAGCATTCGATGTAATGGGCGGACACCGGGCTAATGGTGAACAACGTCAGGGGGAGAACCCCCCCCCACTGGGCATTAGTAGTAGAATTCTCACTCAAGTGCAAGCATATCACACCTCCAGGCCACACAGCAAATGTTTCGCAACCCTATGCATGAAGCATGCCTTCGTCCCTTTTGTACGTCAGAAAGCCGTACATTACAATGTGGTAAGTATGTGAACATAGTAGGACACAAATGAACACGTCCTGCATCACAAAGATTTAAGCACACCCATTACCCGAGAATAACCCACACAAATATGGTATTTTGGGCCATCATAATGGTGGTATTGACTTGGGATTGCAATTCGCTTTAAGTCCAACCAGCAATGAAGGCAACACTATAAAAGGTACATGATGTGTATACAACTCCTGTTGGGTAACTCTATATTTTTCTATTTTTTGGCTCACAGTTCTCTGAAATCTAATTACATGTGACATTAAAATGCAGGAACAGGAAGGGCTTTGTTTCCTGTCCCGTAAAAGACCTCAGAAACGTGAAGTGTTCCACCGACGCCATCGTTACCATACTCGTCTTTATTTATGTCAGAGTGAGAAGACACAATGAGCAAAGCACTTTATGAGCTTTATCTCATTCAAGGCAATTAAGGTTGAGATAAATAAGAAAAATTGTGCTGCGTCAAGTACAGGGTACACAAGTACAGGGTGGGTACTCTAAAAGGTCAGTCACATTTTTGCGCATGGCGCGATACCTACTTGCGCGCAGTCTTTCATTGCCTCGGAGTAAAGGATTTACGCCAGAGAAATGTACGAAAAAAATCGTGGTTACCAAGCACGGTGTTGTGAAATAAATACGACAACACAAACTTTCGTCTTCATGCACTTCCTATGCGCTATACCGACGTATACACAGCGGTCTGCCAACTGTTGTGTATAGCATCCGCCTAGAGGCGCTCGCCGACATGAATTTGTTTCGGTTTCGACGCCGCTAGCGCCCCTAGGTGGAAGCTGCACTCAACTAGTATATAGTGGCAGATCGCAGTGTTTACATCGGTATAGCGCATAGGAAATGCATGACGACGAAAGTTTGCGTAGTCGTATTTACTTTGTTATGCAGTGCCTGGTAACCACAATTTTTTCGGGGGCTTCTCTGGCACAAATTATTCACTCTGTGTAGTGGAAGTCAAGTACATCAAGTAGGTCATGTTAATTGTAATAAAGTGTTCCTAACAGTTTTACTTTCCCTCGGTATATCCACTTGTGAGAGATGCAATAGGTAATTATTTCTCATATGCAGTGTTCCGGCAATTTTTCAGGCTGCACATAATGTGGCAAAAATGAGCGCAGAACCAAATTATAGTGCTACAGGTTTGGTTTGGCTTGTCACATCGTGAGATGACAGGATATCTTCTCTTTCTCACCTATCTTCACCCTACCTCATAATACTCCACAAAAAATGACAGTGGAAAACAAGAAACCCTACTCATATGTTATGTCAGTGCTATCCATCCTTCGATATCCACAAATCCCACAGTATATGAGAAACACTTTACGAGCAAATTTTCCACCATGTTCTCTCAATTTTGCATTCTTGTATACCCACTTATTAGTCTCAAAACTGCTGGGAACACAAAAGATGCACAAAAAACAAAAATGTTACGTTTTTTTAGATGCATCACCCAACCTGCACAGATTTTAATGGCTACATTTATGCTGTTTCAATTCCCCCCACAATTACCAGTCTTCCAAATACTATGTGACAACTTTTTGAAAACGTTTTTCTTTTTACCTGTAGCTTACACAGTGCTCGAAGAAGCATGAAGAAATGAAGGACAACAAAACGTTGTCCTTGAGAAATGAGAAAGCACTAACAGCGTGTTTTGTTGTCGTCAGTTTCATCATGCCCCTGTGAACACAGTTATGCACCAAGCAGCCAAATCTTCACTTCTGGTCCTGCAACAGTGTATTCACACTAGGCTTGCACGAGGTGCTCACACAAAGTATTTAAACTAAGCTACTGAGTACCAGACCAAAGAAGTAACTGAGTAGAGTACCAAACACTCAATCTTGAAAAGTATTTAAGATAAAGTATTAAATACTCTTAAAGTAACCTGTTACATTCAAAATAGCTTGACGTCGCAGTTGGAATTCGCTATCAACGAAATATGAAGAGCGTGAAGTTGAAAATGACATCACCAAAAAACTTCATTAGCATGCAGGAACGACTGCTTTTCAAAATTACTGTCCGATAGCCTGTCCCATTTTTTTTTTTTTAACATTATCCCTTATACTAAACAAGTGCTCTACAGATACAGTCGTTTTTCTCCTTATCGTTGCTTTAACCTCATAAAGGGCTATTAATATTTCACGTGCACTCTCTTGCTACAGCTTTCAGAACGGGTCTTCTATCCTACCTGACAGGAGTCTAAATTGTTTACTTGCATACCCTTCAATACAAAGCATAGTCTCATGCATGCTTGCAAACTCAAGGTGCCGCACGCTACTCTTTCCCAAGATGGGATCCCAAGATACGATGGCCCGAACATCTCAGACGCTATAGCATATGTGCAGCACAAAACTCATTGCCGAGACAAAGGAGAATCTTTAGCTCGGTCTCTGCATCATAATCCCACTTTCATCCCTATTCACAGAGGAGTATCTTCAAAGTAACTTAGAAAATGAGTCAAAGTTATTGGAAAAAGTATTGAAGATAGATATATGTAACTTAGATACTCTACTCAGGTTACTGGAGAAGTCTGACTCACATGAGCAGCATCACCGTGAAATATTCTAGTGGAGGGAAAAGCAAAAAACTGTCTATGAACTGGAAGCTCCAACGCGTCTTACATTGAGCATTTGCATGGCGACAGAATATCAGGAGTGGCATAGTGTGCACATAGCAGACGAGACCATCAACCCTGTCGTCTGCTATGAAATATCTTGTGGCTGAGGCACAGGATATCCATCATGGTTAGAAGAGCACGAAAAAAACACGACGCTGAGCGCTTGTGCTCGCGCGGCAGCAGCAGAAAGCTATGACGGTTTGCACACCTTCTGTTGAAGTATTCTGGGAAATGTTGCTCGTATGGATATACGATAAGCTACCTCTACACTGAGTGAACATATTTATTTTTCATAATCCTCTACTGTCTGACCACCCATTCCACAGCATCCTACTCTTGAACATTACAATGACAGTTCATACCCAAACCAAAGCTATAAACTCACTGGCATGTTTTGTTATTATGCTCAGTGTCACCGTATCTAAAACAGAATTTTACAACCAGGACATTTGTTGCTATGACATTGCTGTGAGTAGCTTTGGTTCTGCCAAGCAAGCGAGCACAGTTTTTGAGACAGACTCGGGGATTATGTTTTATCGCTTCTCAAAACAGTCCTCAATCTGCATATCTCAGTCTCACACCCTTGTTTTGATTTTATTTGGGTTTTATTGGCGCATCAGCTACTAAGGCCATAGTGCGCCAAATACCACTGAAGACAAGCTCGTTAAAATGTGCATGTTCAGGACTAAAACTGGAGTAACTGTTACATTAGTATTTAAAATCATAGATCTTTTAAAAACCCAGTATCCCTAAAAAAAAACTATACACATTCTCAAAAGGTGCAAAACTGTCGTCACCAAGCAGAAGAGTTGGGTGGAGTGGCAAAAAGTTTCTCTAAAAGGAAGCAGAATTATGTTGACGAAGATGTTGGTACGCTGGACATGTGATAAGGATGTGAATGATCGAAAGCTGTTCCCCACAGTGGTGGGTCTTCTCCTCGTAGAAGATACCTATGCGTCAAGTAAGTGTGTCCCAAACGAAGGCGGGAGGATAGCACTTCATGTAGTCGATTGGACATACCTGGTGAGCTGCTGCCTAACGTAGGGCTTGATACTATGTAATTTATACTATGAAAAACGGTTAGGAGCAACTAATATTTATTCGAACAAGAACTTTCGTGCAAGAGACTGCGCTTCTTCAGGTTACACAACTAAGTGCGACACGAGTATATATACCAAGTGAACAGATACAATAAAACAGGTTTCCAGAACTAAGTAAACACAAAACAACCAGACAGTAATACAATGCATCACGTGAACAACCGTCACATAAGAATCAGGAAAGAGAAGGTGTACGGGTAAATGAGACATTCGGAGAATTGGGGTTCAAAAGATTTGGTGGTGAAAAAACGGGGGCACAGGTGGATGTCTAGCCGTGTACGAGGGGAACACAGCTTTTGTTGAACTGCGTGGGAAGGTACGGGTGACCTTATGGGCTGAAGGGAAAATGGAGCTAAGAATGCTAAGAACAGAAGGTGAATGGAGTAGCTTAGCTGGATGATGGGTTGAACAACTGCAGAGGACCGCCATGAACATTTAGTCCCCGTGGTTTTAAAGAAGAAAATTTAGAAATGAAGAAGGACTCGCGATTTTTGCGTTTGCAATCGGTGGTGTAGCCAGATCCCAGAATTGCAATGGACAGGTGTGTATCCATGTCGTGCCCGGGAAGATTAAAATGTATAGCAACAGGAGTGGGGCGATTATTGACAATGTCGGATTTATGACCGTAAAACCTCTGACGCATGGTGTTGGAGGTTTCACCAATGTACTGAACATTGCATTTCATACATGTTATTAGATAACAAATGTTAAAGGAGTTACAGTGCAAAGATTTACCCGTACACCTTCTCTTTCCTGATTCTTATGTGACGGTTGCTCACGTGATGCATTGTATTACTGTCTGGTTGTTTTGTGTTTACTGAGTTCTGGAAACCTGTTTTATTGTATCTGTTCACTTGGTATATATACTCGTGTCGCACTTAGTTGTGTAACCTGAAGAAGTGCAGTCTCTTGCACGAAAGTTCTTGTTCGAATAACTATTAGTTGCTCCTAACCGTTTTTCATGTTACGTGTGTGATTCCCTCTTCGCGGGCTCCTTGACAGTGTTTTATTTGTTTTAATTTATACTATGTAGGTTTGCCTGTCCCAAGATGTCTGCCAGCCGATATTGATGAATCATTTTAGACATAGTTTCAGATCTTGATATGGTGTTTCGAAAGGGGTTATGTCATTGGTTAACGCAGCCGTAGCAGCAAAATCAGCTCGTTCATTGCCAGGTATCCCAACAACTCACATATTCTTATGACATCTGACAAGGTGCCTTGGGACGCTGCACAAATTTAATCTCAAAATATAAGTCAACTGCCCCAGGTTCTCCCTTTTAGCTACCTAGCTATGTGTCCAAAAATTGTGTTCGTTATGTGGATGATAGCAACTCTTTTATGTATGCAGCTCCAGCTTTATTTGTTTAAGTATCTTGAATTAGCTTCCCTTTTGCCTTGCAATCAATAACTAGGTCCCTAACATCCAGATAATTACATATATGCTTTGTCGCACGTGACGAAACGCTCTTGGCCTTGAGCAGGAGTCGCTACATCTTTCTCGTCACACAATTCGCAGGGTTGCAACAACTTAGTTCCCAGGGGTAACCTGCCTAACAAAATATGTGAACAGGCATGTCATCCTTGTTTGAACCAAGCTCACCTCTGGTAAATTTGGTCGCTCTAGCCTTAATTTCCTTCTCTTCTCCCTATTAACACACTCTCCATTGCACATTGTGCAGTAAAGCATATATGCACACTTCTTACACTTTAGATGTCTTATTGTTCAAACCTTCACAAATTCGCTTTGCCCGGAAGAGGTCCTTGCAGTTAGTACAGCGTGTACATTGTACGTTCCTACAGATCTTGTGTCTGTCCAAGGTCATCGCAGATTACACCTCATGGGCTTATATGGCCACGGTCTCTTATTTACCTTCAGAACTCTTACTGTTTTCATCATATCAATAGCACGTACCAATCTTCTTCCTCCCTCGAGCTATGGCTTATCTTGGTTCAAAATTATTTTTAATTAATTAATTAAGTTTAATTCTTTACCCGCATATTTGTTATTGCTATCTGGTTTCAGACAACTGGTTTCATAGTAACATCTTTTATACAGTAGCATCCTTTGCCAACACAGTTTACTTGGTTGTTTGTTGTTGTTTTTGTAATGTTATAAGTTTGGACAGTACCCAACAACCTACCTGTAATGCAAACAGTGTAACGTGAGGATTCCTAGTGTACAGCCTCTTCTTAACGGCGCTTATCGCGTACTTGGGCCTGAAAATGTAATATATATGTATGACATCTGGAAAGAGATGTCCATCATCTGTCAGCGCATACATATGCGATGAGTCATACTTACTGGACATCCCCCTGCCGAATGCAATCGCAAATCTGAAGTATAGAGGGCCAGTCGGGCTCCAGTAATAGGTGACTGGTAGCTTTGTCTGTAATTCACCGAAAATTAAACACTACTCCGCCCGATAACGGAGGAGGAAACACGTTCTGCAAATACACTGCAAACAGCCGAAGGCTGCGTATCAGTGATTACTCCATATCACAATGGCAGTTTTTGCATCAGCAGCTTGAAATAAATGAAGATCGAAATAGCGTTCTTAACATATCAGCTCAGGAACGTATTGCTGAGTGATGAAGAATCATGTGTGAACATCGGGGGAAACGCACTTACCCAAGAGTTTGTCGAATGTAGCGCTAGACCAACTAAACATTTCGTGAACACCTCAAATCTCGCAACCGCACTTTCCGCTCTAAGTTGATGTTGGTCAGAAATATGCACGGAGATTAATAGATTAATAGCCTCTCCGATTGCCCGTTTCAATCAAGTCAGGTGACGACAAATGGCCTTTAACTGGATACCTCCACTCATCCACCACTACGTCTAATGGTCGTACCGGCCACCAGGCGAATACAGCCACGGCTCAGATGTTTAAAGCACAAATCAACATGAGAGCGCTGTATTTTTATGCTCGTATATTTTCGATCTGTCTAACAACGGAGTGTGTAGACGATATAGAGCAGAAGCTAATAGACTAGTCAGGTGACGCACGTCGTCAGTCGTCACTGGTCATCACAGCGTGCGTCACAATATAATATCTGCCATCCGCCGTATCCGCCACGAACGGTGTTTTGTAGTTTTGGCTTTGACGAGCTGCTACAACAAAAATTACGCACTGTCCATAGAAGTAATGTTGTGATCAGCTAAGTAATAACGTGAATGTCCATTCCTACAACTTTTCTGTCTTGCGTAGCGCATCATTTGTGTGCTGTCACGTTTATTTATCCAATCCAATCCGAGTCGAAAGAAGCGCACGAAAGAGCACGCGACGACGAAACAGAAACCGCAGAAACAAGACTCAAATGTTGTGCACCAAAGACACGACTGCAACAACTCACTGCACTGAGACAATTGTGTGAAAGTGTTATGTGTTGTTCATACCATTGCACAAGCTAATCGTTTAATTTGCACCTGCCGTTCACCTTGCTCTGGGAGGTCACTGCAGCTAGCTGTGATCGGGTTACAACCATCTAACTCTAAAAATAGGACGCTGTGGTGCGAGACACCGACATGCTGCGAGTAATATTTTTAATTGTAACAGTTGGCCTGTGTGCATCAGAAAACATCCCACAGAACGATGTATTTGCTGTCAACTCTGTTCAAGATGATGACTTTTACAGCCAAGACGTTGGCGACGCTGAAAAACTTCGAGTTATCATTGGAGACAGCTCCGGCTGGGTGAATCCACACAACATGTTCAGCTACAACCAAGGATCTCAAGTGAACCGACCAAGCGAACGATCAGAGAGCACAGCCGAGACTGACGAGCCGATATCTGAAGACACCGTGACTCCGAGTGAACGGAAAGCTTTGTATTCTAAGAAAGCATGGGCAACCCCCAAGCTTGTCCGCACTAAACCACCTCCGCCAACACAAGAGACTCAGGAGGTGCGCTCAGAGCCTGCACCGTTGTGCGACCCCTGCGACTGCAAGTGCCGGGAACTGAAAACGGACCTTCAGAAGTGCCAAGCTGACTTGCAGGTAGAGTATATAGTTGCTTGCAGTATACACGATACAGGGACCTGATGTTTCACTTCATTTCAATGCGATGGGAATGGGATGAAACAACATTGATGCGCCCGCCTTGCATTGTCCCAACTAGATCCTAGCTCTCACTACTGCAACAGAATCTTCTAAAGATTATTTTTGTTTGTTTAACTACCAGTTGCAGACCTAGCATAGTGTTGACATCTCACAAGCAAAGTATGCTGGATTTCATGCATTGCAACCCCAACTAGTGCCCAGTTCACAGTGGTGCAGGATACAGATTGTACACAAGCGTAATTATACAGGGTGTCCGAGAAAACGTGTCATTGAATTATAATAAAAAAACTACACCACCTAGAATCATGCGGTCAACGGCATTTGTTCTTACTTGGTTTTTGCCACCTCTTGATGTGAATTTCGTGTAACGTAAGTTTAATTATGTAAATTTTTGCCAACTGAAGTTGGAAATTTGCCAAGTAAGGGTGACTTTTTTACTTCACCAATGTGAAGAGCATGTCTAATTTACTCTAATTAATTATAATTAACAGGGATATTCAGGAGCTATCCCATCAGAAAAAATAGTCGAACATCATGCTCTATGGAGCGAGCGCGCAACAGATTTTTCTGCGCAATCCTTGTCAGTCCGACGAAAGGAGGTTGGAAACCCAGCCCACACCTGTAACGCAGAAAGAGATAACACAGGTATGCCTTATCGCATCCGACTTTCCCTGGGATCGCTTTTCCTTCCACTTTCCCTCTCCTGATTTCAGGAACTGTCACTTTTTCTACTATCACTCTGTGGGCTAGGTTTGGAACCTCCTTTCATCGGACTGAGAGCGATTGCGCTCAAAAAGTCATTGCGCGTTATGTTTCGGTGCTACGAAAAGCGTGATGTTCGGCTATTTTTCTCGATGGGATAGCTTGTGAATATCGCCGTCAATTATCATGAATTTGAGTGAATTCGGCACGCTCTTCATATTGGTGGGGGTAAAAAAGTGACCTTTACTTGGCAAATTTCAGAGTTCAGTTCGCAAATATTTAGATAATTAAACTTACGATACATGAAATTCACATCAGGAGTTGGCAAAAACCTAGTAAGAACAAATGCCGTTGACCGCATGATTTTAGGTGGCGTAGTCTTTTTATTATAATTCAATGACACGTTTTCTGGGACACCCTGTATAAGCTGCAAGGGTGAACCTTAGCACTTGGACAATGTGGGTCTCAGTGTCCTCAAACATCTGTCCCTCTTTCAGAAACAGGACAGCTTGCTTGTGACTAACCAAGATGCTCTGATACTTTCACGATAGTGACATCCATTCAAGCAAGCTAAACTTGGTCTGCAAATCTTTTGTAACATTGTTTCAATGCAACATATCTGGTAACCAAGTGTTGCCAATTTTGCGAAGAAAGTTGCAGCTAGGTAGTATATGCTTTTGCAGCATACTTTGATGGAAAACTTTCTATATAACTGCCTGTCACATGTGTGTAAGTTGAAAACAAAGTAAAATATATTGAAAACAAGTCTGCTAGCTGTAACTACTAATACCTAGGGACGTAACAAAGTAACAACACAGGGTGTCCAATGGGAGGATGTCATTTAATTCGTAAAAACAGGTTTCACTACATAAAAATTTGAAACTACTTGGGATACATACATAAGGTTTTTTTTTTTTTTGTCACACATCACGGTAGTTTGCATTTGTGTCACGCATTAATTCAGCAAATATTGTTAGTTGAACTCGCAAATTACCCAAGCAAAGGTAGCATTTTTCTTCATTAATTCGGAAGCCTATGACCATAACATACTATTCCAGCTTGCCCGTTTTACGTGACATCCGTATCAGTCGGCTTCTCTGGCCTTTTTGGCAAGCATTTTGGGATGGGTGAGCTGGTGCTAGGGAAATCCTGGCACTGGCCTATCGCAATCTTTGCGGTTCACGCTTAGTTTGTAACGTCTTTCCATGCCATCAATCTTCACATTCACACACAGGAAAAAAAAAGACTTCCACAGGCAATTGGAAACTAGTTTCTGCGTTTCGCTTCCATACATGGGCTTCCATACATACAACATTAAGAGCTATCTGGTGTTCTTTTTCTTTCCTCTGACATTGGATGTTGAACTTCTCTTTTCTGCAGTTAAAAAATTGTTACAGCATTATTGCATTACACGTTGACACATTCCAAATGTTGAAAAGGAGTAAGTTTGCTTCTTATGACTTCCAGGCTGTTCGCTTACGAGCAGTGCTTGCAGACGTCGAATCACCCAGGGGATCCTCTACTGGCTGCGACAGAGATCGCCAATTTGTGTATCTTCGTCGTCTGGCTTTGAGCTTTGTGTACCATGCGAAGTTTCGTCGGCGCAACATTCAGTCCAATATCAAACTGTCCATCCTGCTTTCTCCAGAAGAGGTAAGTTTCTGAACACTTCAATGACAGTGTTATGTACAGTCATGTATGTACTACCATAACAGCTTTGCATACAACGAAAGCTCTTAGACAGAGCCGTAGTGAGGGGGGGGGCAGCCGCCCAAGTCGTTGTCGTCGTCGACGAGTTGTTGTGAACGTCGTCAACAAATCGTCGTCATTGTCTTCCCTTTTCTTGATACAACGTTTTGGCACTGGCAACCACCCAGCTCATACAAAGACAATTCATACCATGTTCAACTTGTATCAATATGAACCCATTCCAATTCAAGATGTACCAGGAAAGGCCATATGAGGAGAAAATTTCATAGAGTGTGACTTATACTAAAGGAAATGTGTGAATCCCACAAATAATATTTACTGGAGCGCACTCAAGGATCGTTAAAATGAACTGCATTGGTTGTGGGAAATGGGGAAGTTTGAAAAGAAACCAAATATAAACTGTTCCACTTACGTAGAAGTGTTTCTTTTTTTTTTTTTTTTTCACGTGGAATTATTTTTCGCATTTTTTGCA
This sequence comes from Ornithodoros turicata, assembly GCF_037126465.1. Lineage (NCBI taxonomy): Eukaryota > Metazoa > Arthropoda > Arachnida > Ixodida > Argasidae > Ornithodoros > Ornithodoros turicata. The sequence continues at coordinate 25,232,310 of NC_088204.1, read as the reverse complement.
CGTTCTCCCCAAATCGCGAATTTAAGTTAACGCGAATAACTCTGGCCATATGAGGGCGAAAATTGTCCGACGTTCCACGCTATACCGTGACTACCTTGACCCTTTCTACTCCATGCAGCCTAGGCAGTTAAGCAAGCCGCAGAAGATTGTTTTATCCCATCAGGTAAGATGTAAAGAAATGAAAATTGATCACGCTTTTGTTACTCCAACAAACGCATTGCACTGTACATATATACCACTATACCACGAAGCCGCAACATGCCTTTCCCCGCATTTGCAAAACGAGCTTGTATGAGAGTGCGACATCTCAACCGAACTGTTCAGTGCCCTGAGTGATAATGAATGAGAACTGCTGAAATGAACTGGCTGACCTGCACACGGTCGGTACTATGGCCTCCTGCAGGGTCCCTAAATGCCATTGTACATGGCCACAGGCCATGTCTGTGAGGAGAAAAAAGGGATTGACCTAGAACGGCGCCATCCCTGTGAACAACGGATGTCTCAGCACGTGCCCGAGTATTGGTGGCGGCACGATATGCAAGAGCAAAGCACACCCGGAAATCTGTGTTGCAAATTTACAGGGTTATTTTAGCAAACGTTACACATTTCGACCGCACTGTAAAAATAGAAGACTAGATTTGGCCCATCCCAAACTTTGCAGACTGATAGCCATTTGTCTGAAGTTTCATTCGAATTTTTTGTAAGCACTACGGTCATGTAGAAAGAAAATTAAAAATAAAGCAAAATCTCGCCCCATGCATTTTCAATGGCCTATCCCACACAAACACCGCCATATTTTCTTGTGTCTGCTTCACGTTCACATCACTTCACACAGGCAGCGCTGCCTACAACAATGTGACATGCTGATTCTGACGTTATGCACCAATCCTCTTGTTCTGTATGCTGGTGCCACCTGTGTGTGGTGAAATGAAAGTGAAGCGCAAACAGCAGAAAATGGCGACTTTTGAGTGAGATAGGCTATAGAAAATGCACAGAGTGAGATTTTGCTTGTTTTTTAATTTTTCTTTGACGGGACCATAATGCTCACGAAAAATTCCAACAAAACTTCAGACCAATGGTTACCAGTCTGCAAAGTTTGGTGTTGGACAAACCCCGTCTTCTATTTTTAAGATGCGATCAAAATGTGTAACGTTTGCTAGACTAACCCTGTAAGTTCTCGCGAATCACTCCTTGAACCAGCTTTGCTCGAAAACGCAAAAATATTTTCCACACAGAAAAAAACGACTTCTACAGTATTCCTTGTCGCATGGAATATCAAGACACTAATCACATGAATAGGTCAATAATGGCCTTAACCTGCATTCTGGTTCATCACAATACTGTTGACAAAGGGTCCGGTGGCACGTTTCTCGTGACGTTGCTTTTGTGATTTTTAAAATTTTTTAAATCTGCCTTTAAGTTTTCTGACCAACTGCTTACCTGTTTTCTTGTGACATTTGCATTTGGTATTTGCGTGTAGTATCAACGTGAGATCTCTGTTCAACAAGGTTAATGCATTATTGCTAATTTTTTGCACTACGATTTCGGAATCCCATTAGGAAAAAAATGTACAGTGGCAATATGTGTGTGACATTTCCTTCATATAAGTCACACTCTGTGACATTTGTTCCTATGGCCTTTCCAGGTGCAACTTGAATTGAAATGGTTTCAGATTGGTACAAGTTGAGCTATGTGTTGAATGTGGTGCGAGTTTTTTTTTTTTTAATTCCGCATTAGCGCAGCGAAGCAACTACAGCTATGGGCGACGTACAGATGTGGACAGATGGAGAGAGAACAGCAGGAAGGTGTGGGGGACAGGGGGGATTAGTATGCATCCTGGGCTGACTTCAGGGGTAAGTGTACCGACATTCGTCTGGAAAGTCTTTGGAAAACCCAGGGAAAACCTCAGACAGCATAGCCAGTGGTAGGATTCGAACCCAGCACCTCCCAGTCTTCAGCACGACCTTGGCTACCACCACCAAGCGGGACGCATTAACCCGCTCAGCCATGCTGCTGTTAGGTACGAGTTGTCCTGATATGGGGAGTTGTCGTGGTATGAGCTGGGGTATGTACCGTCCTCATGATACCTACACATCTCAAGGCGGTGTCTGCAAATGTTTGGTTGTGTGCAAAATAGAAGAGGCTAGAGTGCTGTGACAAGGGGATGCGTATCATAAAACCAATAAATGTTGGGACATCTATGCCATCGTTAAATGTCCTTATCGTGCCTGTGGTAATCTATTTGTTTTTGCTGCATTCTTTTTCTGCACAACACAGATTTCCGCACTTGAGCAGCTCGCAAGGCACGAGGAAAGTCGTGCTGAAGAACTGGAGAGCCATCTGTCCGCCATTTTGGCAAGCTCTACTGTGGTTCCAGACATTCCCATGGATACAGGCATCATGGCTGCCATCGCCACCTGGTGTACCAGCGTTTTCGGACAACCGCGTGCAGAGTGGATTGTCCCAGGACTGGCACTTTTGGGAGTGTTGCTCTTTGCTGCGCTGCACGGAGCCTCCTGGCGTGTGGTCTTCCTAGCGGTCGTAATTTATTTGTTCTTCGCGAGCTTCCTGTGGCATTGGGTTCATCTCTACAAGGTATGTGTACAATTGAACCTCCGTATGCAATAGAGGGATAAGTAAAAAAAATTCCAAACCAGAGAAAAGGGGCCTGATCTGATTGTTCGCCCCATTGACACACGCGCATTTTCCGTTTCTTACCCTCCTGCAGCGGGCCAATAAATTTCAGTACAGTCATAAATTTTCTTTGGCGGATACATACTGGTATGTAGATGTCATTGCAGCAAAAATAGTAAAAAGGGGATACGTCGACTTATCCCCTTATTGCATACAGAGGTTCAGTTATGCTGCACCTGTGGGTTGTGGTGAAGAATAGGGCCTGGCTTTCTGTGCATGAATTAGGGCCCTCAGTTTTCGGGTTTTATTTTTTGTGAAAATCGGGGGGGGTAAATATTGGGTTGAAAATCAGGACCTGCCAAACAGGGTAAAATCGGGTGATATACTGAGAAGTGATGTATTTTCAGGTGAAAAAAAAAAAAATGTTGAAATTAATTGATTAATAATTGGGGGTTTACATCGCGAGACAACTGAGATCATGAGCGACGCCACAGCGGTCGGTCTGTGGAGTGTTGAAATTAAATGAAAGAATATTTATTAGGAAACTGGTTGATAATTCACTGTATAACCACTAAGGCTTGCACTGGCCCCTGTTTATAGAAAGAATAAGTTGCATGTTCAGTAAAGCATCATCCATCGATGAGCGTTGAGAGCATGCTCGCGCTCGCGTTGGTATGCCTCGTATATCGTTGGCTGTTGCTACGTCCTCTTTACTACTCCGCGTACTTTGCTGATACAAGATACTCCCTACAAGATTTGAAAGTTGGCTTCACCTAGCACTTCCGTGTATTGCGGGCAAACCCACTTCAAGGAACACTGAGCTTTGCTTAACTCTTTGTTTCTTCGCTGTTTAGCATAATCTTTCCTGATTCCTTTGCTATTTTTGGTAACAGCACAAGAAAGGGTCTCGTCGACATCCACGGAAAGCACTAACAGTACAAAAATCCAACACTGAAGTTTTCAACTTACTTATTGACACAAGCTTTCATGTAGGGGACTACATTTCTTCGGGTGTGAAAAACACAGGGCATTTTTGGTACGAAACCAGGCCATTACTTTGGTTGGCGTTGCCAATGTGCAAGGAGGCTTCACCTCATTATTGAAATGGATTTTGAGGGACAAGGGAAGGTGTCATGACCCCATTAATCTAACTTATCACTGAACTAACCAAGTTGATGATGTCTTAGGTTAGTTTAATGAGAGTTTCTGTATTTTGTTTAGGGAAGTTACGTTAGATTAATAGGGCCATGGCCACTTCGATAATGAAGTTGGGAGTGCGAGGCAAGCTGCTACAGCTGCACTAATCTAACCTAATATATCACTAAACAAAGTGTATGATGTCATAGGTTAAAGATGGCTTTCCCGTAACACAAATAAATGAATCGAAAAGTTCCGCTAAGTTGAAGTGGGCTTGACTGCAATATACGAAGGTGTTTGGTGAAGCCAACTTTCAAATGGTGACGCCTACCAAAGGAACATTTTTCACGTTAGAAATCGGACCTGCATGCAAGCATTCACAAATCCAAACCCGACGTGTTTTGTTTACTTCACCAGTAAGATGCGGCGCTGTCGGGAGCGGTCGCGCCATTGCCATAGTTCGCGCGTGTGCGGCTCAAGTCCTTGGTTTGCGCTTTCGCAAGCCCGGTTTATGGGTTTTATTGGGTTAAACCCGAACTATTTTGATGTAAATCGGGGGGTAAAAACGGGCTTTATCGGGTTTTACCCGAAAACCGAGGGCCCTATGCATGATGTATTGTTGGGGACACGGTTAGCTAAAATCGCCTATCAGCATTTCACTGTCCCGTATTACCTCTGTTGCAATTGAAAGTGTTGTGCCAATATCATATTTGAAGGTGGATCATGTGCTGCACGTGTTTATTACTCGAAAGAAATAGTCTTTGAACACCTGGATATTTGAGATGAGATAAACCACGGAGTGCTGATTTTAGACAGCCATGTCCCCTACAGTACATACCTTTTGGTGCACACTGTACACTAAAGGGGGTTTGACACTTTCCCATCATCTTTCCCATAATCATCTCCGACACACTCACCATGGTTTTGGCGCTCTTTGGCCTTTGTTGCCTTTGTGCCATTAAACACATAATCAATCAATCAATCAATCACTTTGGCGCTGAATGCCAAAGTACTGAGAAGAAAAGTGTAATTTTTTTAAGTGTCATAGAACAAGGTAAGGTACAAGCCCTTGAACAAACTTCGGCGTCGAAATCTGACGTGAGAGGAACAAGGTTGGTTTTCTTAGGCACATGACATTTCCCCCAGCCGCATTCATTGGTGGAGACGCCTGCCGTGATGTCATGGTCGGATGGGTCTTCCTATTCATAGTGCTCGCTTTCTACACGCCCATTACCACCTCTACTGTGAAAGCTGGAATGAGAGTTCACACTGATCAAAATAACCGTCTTTTACATATGTAGATGGGTAGAAATCCAGCAAACCGGTAGAGATGTAGGAAGGGAGTTGCCTCAGGACAGAAGCCGCCGATATTTCGAACAGAGACTGTTCTTCTTCTGGGCACCGTCCTCATCATTGGCATGGTATTTAAAGGGTTAGGTGTGACGTGTTTAAAGGTTCATGCGAATTGTGGGTCAACAGCCCCGAGGGAAGAAAGGTTCCGTACGGGCTTCTACGGCCGGAGTGAATGGCTGCTTTGTTAGAGTGTGGAGGGGAGCACAAAGCAGCCATTCACTCCGGCCGTAGAAGCCCGTACGGAACCTTTCTTCCCTCCGGGCTGTTGACCCACAATTCGCATGAACCTTTAAACACGTCACACCTAACCCTTTAAATACCATGCCAATGATGAGGACGGTGCCCAGAAGAAGAACAGTCTCTGTCCGAAATATCGGCGGCTTCTGTCCTGAGGCAACTCCCTTCCTACGTCTTTTACATATGTTTAGCATATTTTGGTGGCAGAGTGTCACGACCCCCTATAAATAGCATCTTTGAGCGAGTTGTCGGACTTAAAGTAGCACAGAAGTCATTTTTAACACCCAGTTTTCTTCCTATAAAACTGTTAGGTAGGCCAGTAAGATGCACCATGCGAAGTAATTTACACCACAGAGTCATAATTATCGCAGAAATTGAATTTAAAATACGCCGCAAAAAGTGACCGTGCACAACGGTGGCGAAGAGCAGTACCAGCCTGTTATCTGCCTGGAACCTCGCGCTGACGTTATAAGGAGAACGCTCGCTGATTGGCCTAGAGAAATGTTGTCTGCTACTCCACTGTCGTCTGCTACTCGGCTGTTCGGGGTTCTGATAAAGCCTTTCTCCTTGCTCGGTAATGCTTTGGCCACTCCTTCTATCCCCAATTCTCCGGGAAAACTGGCAAAACAGGTTTACGGCGGCAAAGGGACAAGGCGCTGACCCCCACTGACCGGCAAACCAGAACGAGTCTCCTTATGCCGTCATCGGTGATGTGCCATCATACCTCCTCATCCTCGTTATAGCTGGAGTGGCGAGTTAAGGGTGAAGGCGCGGAGCTATGTTTATGCGAGTTTTTTTCTGGGAAACAAATTGCACACATCAAAACCTTTCGCGCTATTCGGTATATTGACACACACACTTTCATCAGATGTCTTAATCTGAAATTTTTTTGGATGGCCCTCTGTACTCCTTTAAGTGTTCGATGTTGTGTGTCTTAGGTTACCGAGGCCCACCGTGAAGCGTATCTCAAACAGAATGTGGACGCTGCTAGCAAATGCACACCCGATTATGAACCAGGGGTCCTGTCTAGCATAGCAGACATGTTCAGAACGAAGGTCGACTGCGAGCAGTACTACGAGGAAATTCATGTTAGTCCTTTGTGGAGGGTAAGTGTCCAATTTGCTACTCATGCAGAATGCAGCAGACACTGAAACATACTGCTAATGCACACAGTTTCGACTAATTTGCATAGCAAAATTCAGTGATGGATAGTTCAACATATTTGCTCATTTTATGATATATATAAAAAAAAAAAAGACTTTGAACGAGGAGTTTCATATTCTGCTGTCTCACTTTTGCCTGAACATCCCTTGTTAAAGGGACGGTCTCGTACAGCCGGGGCGATTCCGAAACTTAGCCAAAACTAGTTTCACGAGTACTGTGCACATACAACCATCAAAGTTTCATTCGGAATAACCGAGTCGTTTTCGAGGAATTTGTCGAAACGTGCCGTAAGAGCAGACGACGAAAGCTGCGCCTCTCTCATGCATACATCACCTATGACGTCGGCCCGCGGGTGCGTCGTCGTTGTCATGGTAATTGTAACTTGCAGAAGCACCTTGGTTTGAGTAATCCCCTTTGCTCTCGAAATGGGGACACTCTGGCATATACCTCCGCGAGCGGAGAATGTAGTCCGAGCATTGACTGTGGGGTCTCCCATAATGTGGCGCACAATCGGATACGTGGAAGCTAAGTCACGTGTTTTCTTTCCGCGAGTATTTAATGCAGTTTTTAAATAAACACGTTCTCCTTCTCCATGTACGTCGTCAGCGACACTTCATTTCGAAGCATGATCAGTGTACAACGGGGAGTGTAATGGAAGCGCGCGTAATATATTTTTGGTCGGAGCTGTAATGCGACCGCGCACGCCGATGGCCAGCGACTTCAGATTTGTGATTGTGGATGGGGTTGTTCTGCGACTTTTAACTTGTTTCTGAGGATTAACATAGTTGTTCTGAACCACCATGCTTGCCACTACTGTGAATGCGCGTTTTTCACCTGAGAACTGAAAGAAAATGTACGAGAGTTGCCGCGGTGCCCAGTAACTTCTGAAAGTCGTCTGCTCACACCGATGCACTAGCACGCGCAAAAGCAGACGATTTCTGTATCCTATCACGGACTTACCCGCAGGGCGACGTGGCCGTTCTTATTGTTGCCAACACAGACCGCGGCGTGCTCTGCAATCTTTATCAATTTAATTCGGTTATTTAATAACTGTGGCGTGTTTTGTCGGGTAAATTAGCAGTATTCCATTTTCAACAAAGGGCAATCGAATGGTACATTTTATGAAAGGGGCAGGGAGTACGAGACCGTCCCTTTAAAGAGAACGAATTTTAGGCAATTAGTCATACCTAAAGCTTGAAGTTTTGGGGATATATGTTTTTTGCCCAATTCGGCGGGTAAAAGGGGGTAAATTCATGCGAATTCAGGTACAAAAACTTCCAGTATGATAAATTCGGGGAGAAATCGGGCTCCATGAGTCACGCATACTGTACTGGTTTGGTACAAACGATGATGTAATTGCGTTTGCTGCCAAACAAGCTAGTGTGCATTCCCACAGACGTGTCAGGGAGGCCGATTTGCTGGGTAAAAATTGGGTTTCACCCTAAAGAGGCGATGTTCGATTCGGGGTAGAAACGGGTTAAACCCTAAAACTTCAGGCTCTAGTCATACAGTAATTACATATACTCCCTTTAAGAGAATGTATGCCTGGTCGTATAACTCACCTGCAAAGATAATATCCATGCTGTTCTCATAGCTTTTTTTATAAAACCTGTAGCAAGTAAAAAAAAAAAAGAAAACAACCTGCATATCTGGGTGCCGTTCAGACTGAGCCCCTGCCCCATATATGTCTGCTTCTTTTTTTTTTCTCTTGCAGAACAGTCCCATGGTGGTACTGTCGGAAACACTGTTCCGTAGCATACTGCATCCCCTCCTTTTTTCTGGCAAGTACCTCGGACGCTTCATGAGCGATTTCTACGGTCACTTAACCTGGTGGAGCATTTTGCCAGCGTCTGCTTTCCTCGTCTGCGTCACCATCGTTTTACTCGCACTCTGCCTGGGTTACGCGGTGGTCCTCCCCTGTGGCCTCGGCACCCTCAACCCACTGAGGGTCACAGCCAAGCCAAAAGTCAAGGGCACAGGTGACACGCAAGATCCACCTTTCATGACACACAGAGCTGCACCACGTAGTGTTGAAGAAGGGCAAGGAGATTGCAGCGTGGTAACAGAAAAGGTAACGGCGGAACTTCCAGAAAAGAGAGATATTAATGGCAGTGAAACAAACAGAACATCAACGCCTCAAGTCACTGCACAAGAAAGCGTTGACAAAGATAACGAGACAAGAAAGGCAGCTCCGCCTGCAGTAGGCACTCCCGCAGCGGAGTACGTTGAGGACGTAGCGGATGAAGAAATTTCGGAGGAAGAGGACGATGAGGAGGACGAAGATGAGGAAGAGACATCGTGATGAGATGTCGAAAGACACAACGCTGTGATAGGTGCAATGCACAAATGTGGGAGTGTTTCTATGACTTTGTCTTTCACCATAGAACTGTTCCCAGCTTTTAAGTATGTTTGTATGATTAAAGTGCAATTCTGAGAGTGGTTGCATTAAGTACAGGTTCAATGTTGCACTTGTTACACATTTCACGGTATATGTCGCGTCTTACCCACCTCAATCTTTGCTGTTCAATACAGCAGGATCTGTATGATGTTGAACATAAAAAGTAATATGCAAGTGAGTTGGTGTATACTTGACTTTGTCAGAGTATAGAGGTCACTAAAACCTAACTCATCATCATCATCAGAGTATCGAAGTAAAAAGGACCGCTATGAAAATCGGAGCCCCTGAGCTTGGAGTGAAAGACAACACAAAATGCACATTGTTGTTTGTTTTGTGTTCTATTTTTTCCCAAAAGAAAATTGTATGCTGTGCAATGTTTTAATCAGTCAAAAGCATTTATCTTCTGCTGCATCCACTTCGCGTTAATCTTTCACTACGTGAAACCTTTTAGGGAGCCTGACAGCAAACTGTTGGTAGCTAGGAAGCCGATACAACTCCAAATCTGTCATCATTTACATTTTATGCGTATCATCCGCTGTCTTTAGAGACATGAAGCTAATGTGATGTAGATGCACGAAAATGGCAAATTTCTAGTTGGCTAGGTTATTCATTAGCAATACATCACATGAAATGGTTGCTTTTTGTTGTTCCTTTGGCACAGCACTAGTTTCAGTAATAAATTCTGGTTATACGTCAAGAAAAAAAAAAAAAAACATGATAGGAAACTTGAGGTGAGCTAGTTCTTGCGCCTTATTTTCGCATTCTGTCCTGCATACCAAGTGTGTAACAAGAGCAATGTTCACCCTGTAGCTACTGAAGAGAGCACAGGTATAATACTCTACTACAGGCACTACTATTATGCTCTAGCATCGGCTTCGCACTTAGCTTAGTTTTTGTGGGGTATATGCAGCCGGACATTGTCTAGTCATCTGGGGCAAGCACAATATGAGTGCAGGGGGACTGGCATTGTCATATTGTGCATCACACGTAATCAAAATGTCAGAGTTGAAAAAGAGTCAACTTGTAACTTATATTCGCTGTCAACTGCTGTTGTGTGTCGTTGTATGCATACCCTAGTTATGCAAATTTGCAAACTTCCTCGAATGTAGCAAAGCACACAACTCTGTAGTACATCAGCAGCAGATAGTATCGCGAGTTACTTTGCCTCTAACGATTGTAAGGTTTGTGCTCAGAATTACTTCCAGACCCCTGGGATGCCACAGACAACAGTGGAATACTCGCTCAGTGCCCTTTAAAGTAACGAAATGAAACCACTGTGGGATGTGCCCAGTTACAGCCTGGTGTGGGGCAAACTGTATTGTCTAATTGGCACTATGAACACATTTCATTTAATTTATTATACCTGAAGTGCCTCATGGGGCAGTGACATGACCCCTATGGTAGATGAATTACAAAATGCTGCGACATATTAGTCTGCAAACTGTGAATTGCCTGCAACTCTTATTGTCATGTTTTCATCTGGAGAATTTGTTGCATTTGTGGTCGAGCACTTTACTGCTGGAAAGACGTATTCTTCGTATCTGTTTCACTGCATAAAAAAGCAATATACAAGGTGTACAAAAAAATGTATTAAAAAATCTATTTGTCTGAACATTATAAGGGGGGGGAGAGATTTTGCTATTGCTTCTGAGAGCTCTTATCCAATTTAATTTGTATGAAATTGAATTTTGCAAATTGATTTCCAAAGTTTTCTTTTCTTTTCTTTTTTTTACAGAAACAAAGCCCATGTCAGATTTACTCCAATGAGCGAAAAACGACATTTTGAGGCATGAAAATTGTCGGTGGAGCCCAATTCTCCATCAAATTCGTGCAAGATTCGGCGGAAGAAAGACAGTCACATGCCCCTTCCTGTTTTCTTCTCAACCTTCTTTCAGATAACTTTACATTGCAACCATGCTGTCGTTATCAAAAGAAGCTTGAAAAGGGCAGGTACATGGCCTCTTCGCAATGCTTCTTTCCGAGTGCTGCTGGCAATTTGTGCGTCTCCAAACAACGCTTTTCGCTTCTTTTGCGGCTGTTGCCATTCTATTAGTGAATGTATTTTCCAACAGAATCGGGTAAATCCGGCATGAGCTTTCTGTTTCCGTAAAAGAACGTGACGTTAAGTTGGCGTATTTCGGAGCTAATTGGGAAAATTCAATTTCCCGCATATGAAATTGGATAAAAGTGCTCAGAAGTCATGCCAAAATCTCCCCCGAGTTAAATAGCGTTTATCCAGTAGTGTTCAGAAAAGTAATTTTTTCATATGAATTTTTTTCACATTAGGTGAAACACCCTGCATATTCTTAGCTGTAAGCATTTCAAGCAAATATGTGAATAGCAGCTCTACAAGCAGCTGTGCAAGTTTGACTCACTCAATTTTCTGTCTCAAGCATGTCACCAGATGGACATTTTCTATGCATATATTGTGTGCAATTGCGGGAATGGAAGTTGTGTGGTGAAATTGAGGTAATCTTATCTGAGTTTTGCTCTGTTCAAATGTTGCATTTACTGATTCGAGCTGTGTACCTTCCTTTTTTTGCACTGACCAGTACTTCAGAAGAAAAAAGCCTCAATGTGGTATCCAATTTGTTACAATGATAACACAAGTGTACAGCAAAGCAAAAATACAATATGTTCTTGCCAGAATTTTGTACTTAACAATTACTGCTGAACTCAGTAATTTCAGAAATGTGTGCTTGTATTTTGTAAGGTTTCTTCCATTGCCTCCATAACCACTGATTCCAAAACTATGGCAGCTTGTTCCTTACTGATCACTGACAGTGATACCAAAAATCCTCGAGTTACTGGCAATTACTTTTTGCACAATTTGATTAAGTATACTGCAAGAGCATGCACCGGATGTGCCCCCCTCCCTTGAAAATACGAGAAGATGCCAGAATGAAAACGACCAATGAGGGAACGTCCCCAGTAATGCAGAAACTCGGAAACTGCCAATCGTCTGCCCGATGATTTGCCCTTCGAACGTACCATGATGTTTTTAGCGCCAATGTATAAAACAAATTTCTTTAATATCTACACACTTTTCGGGAGAGAAAATTGGCCAAAAGACTGTCAAGTGATGTCCAACATTGTGGTACTTGATCCATACACACACATTTCTGAAAATTACATTATGATAGGTAGAGCATCATATTCCAGCGTTAAAGAGGTTGTGACACTCTGATATGTGCATTACATCATGCGCGCACTGCACTGCCTGTAAGAGTATCCAGATAATAGGGACTGCGCCATGAAAATCAGTGCATGTGTCTGCTTTTTGTCTCTCTGCATCCTCGCTTTTGATGTTTTTTAGCCTTCAAAAATAACTATTTTTCTACATGCTGTACCCTCGCCGTACCCTGCCGTACATGCAAACCCTCGAAAGCAAGCTCTGTCAACAAAGTGAAAAACCGGGCGTGTTGGTGTTGATGTTGACAGGTGCTAGCACCTGTCCTGTTGTCTCTTCTCTCTGCCCCATTCCCAGTGCTAGTTCGTCATGCGAGCTCTGTCAAGCTCTGACATCCTACGTGCAAGAGCTACGGCCATTCCCATTGGTAGCTGTAAAACACGTGACCTCTCTCACGCCTGTCTCACTGGCAGAGACGTCTGCAGTGATGTTGCAGTCAGATGAGTTTCTGTAGTCGCGGCACCCATATTCTATGTGACTGTTACTCCCTTTCCTGTGAAACTTGAAAAGCAGGTTCGCATTGATGTAAATAACTGACATTCACGTATATATTTGGCATAACTTGGGACAAAGCGTCGCAGCGTCTCACCCCCCTCCCAATTTGCTTTATCATCATTTCGCATAAATCCCCAGGAACAGATCTCGCCAAAGCGCAAGCTAGGCCGCTCGTACGTGCACTGGCGAACTTCGCTCCTGGCACTAGCTCTCGCCATGTCGTGTTCATGTCAATAGTGGGAAGTATATGCTTTTTTCTTTTACAGCGACAGTTGTTAGTGCCTCATTATTCGAGATCGCGGCGTCCAGAGAAGGGAAAGCGAAAAGAGCATTAGTGACGAGGACAATGTTAGCGAGGCACTTTAGTAAAAAAAAAACACCCTTAGTGATTCTTTTACAGACGCCATGGACGTACTGGGTCCTGCTGACGCACAGGCTTTGCGGTGGGCACGAGAACGGAAGCGCAGAGCTTGCAAGGACTCAGCTTGTCACGCAGCCGAGGTCGCAAACAAGAGTGTGCGACCTCAGTACCCCACATGCATCACCAAAGCTGAGGCAAACAGCATAGACGTGAAGACCCTGCAGTGCGTGTCGCCTAAGAAGAGGCAAGGCGGACTCAGGGGCAAGACCCTGCAGTATGCGCCACTGAAGCGGAAGCAGAGAGGCGGCAGAGGCAAGCGAAAGCCAAAGGAGCCACGAAGAACCCATTTGGGTACAGTTGCTCGGTGTGTGATCGCTTCTGGTTTATGAATGAACTCACAGCGCTGCCATTGGCTTGCCATGCACTGCTTCGACTAGAACTGGACGGTTACGTGGTTTCCACCGAATTTGGGAACAAAAATTCAAGGGAACTTCAAGGACCTTTTGAGGTTCACAAGTCATTTGGTCTAGGACACAAAACAGTTTATGACCAGGGCTTCAATATTTTTGCAGAAATATTTATAAGCTACAGGTATCACATGAGAGAATACATGGGGACATTACAATATCAGTTCACAAATGTGACTGACTACTGAATTTTAAAGATCATAGTACAGAAAGAAAAAAAATATTAATAGAATAGAGGGTGCCATAGAGCAGTGTTTCCCAAAGTGTAGTCCGGGGACCCCTGGGGGTCCGCGAGACTGTCTGTGGGGGTCCGCGACCGTCTCTCACATTTCAGTGAGGATTTTCGTCCCCACAAATACGCGCTCGTACATGCTGCCCGATTTCCAAACACCCAGAACTTCCAAAATTGCTACAACCATGCTTCAACGGCTGGCTTCTAATTTCTGATAGAAAAGTCCTGCAATGCACGTTTGTCCGCGTCATACACATACAAACAAGAAGAAGAAACCAGTCCGGAATCGTTTCTGAAGCTGTATCGAAAGCACGCAACAGCTGACGAGGTTGCTGGTTATGCACTGGCTGTGACGGTGTATGTGTGTGTGTGTGGGGGGGGGGGGGGGCGTGAATTGGTTTTCATCGCTTCCGGGGGTCCGCCACCACCAAAAGTTTGGGAAACACTGCCGTAGAGGGTCTGAGCCATCATGTTGTGTTTTGTTTGTGTCTTTGCCCATTGCTCAGGCTTGCCTGTGACGGTGCCGTTCATTTCTTGCTACCGATTCCTATTGCAAAGAGTGCTAACTCCTGTGGTCTTGAAGCTACAGTTCTGACTCTGGAAAAGCATAATTTGCGCAATCAGCTCCTTGAGAACAAAAAAAAAAAAAAAAAGATACTAAAGCAAGGGTTTTCAAGAACTGTAAAAACAAAACAAAAAACATCCAGGTTGAAAATGGCATTTTCAAATTTCAAGGACCAGCGGGAACCATGGGTTAAAACGAAGGCCCAATGCCGACGGTGCTGGCACTGAAATTTGTGTCACAGAACCGTAACCATCCTATGATTTTTTTTTTTTCACTTAAAAACTTTCTCTTTCACACAATATCACCCACTGCCACCCTGTTTCACAGCTCCTGACATAAATCTGAATTTTTATCGCCACGTCTTTTTTAGCGTCCCGAACTCTGGCACGCTTGATTGACTCAGGGGTCTTGTTATACAGCATGCAGAGCAATGCACAGTTACCTCCTAGAATTTACAAATTAATCAGTATGTCTCTCAGAAATAAAGGTGTGTATGCAAATTCGGCATTTATTACTACTATTAAACACATTACCACACGATGACAACATGAGTATAAAACACAAAATGAGAAATGATAAATCCAAAATTCTAATAGGCAAGATCATCATCGCTTTCTTTTCTGAACACATCAACAATGTTGCAGCACAAGATTTTCGTGCCCATGCACAAGTTCACATAATGTTTTTGAAACATACTTAAATAAGGTTCACAAATGAAAAGTTTGTTTAAAAAGCATGCATCGCAACATTGCTGGCATGGCACACAGCACTATTTCAGTATCCTTCAAAGCACTGCAACCACATTCGCTGCATACAAGCTGCCCTGACCATACTGTGAACAGACTGAGGAATACACCACGCAAAGAAACATTGTCTGCAGGCTTTACAGTACCAATTTATTCTAGCATGAGAAATATGAAAATCGTATAACAGTCCTTGCATGAAGTAAAAGGAACACTATCGACACTCCCTACAGTCATATATCTGCTTGCTTCAACAGCAACACAAATTCGAGATGAAGTTACATGATCTTATGCAATGTACCGTTTCCAAAAATATTGCCGCATCAGCGGGGGGACCCAAAAATGAATGATGTTGCAAGACTCGAAGTCTCTCGACGAGGCTACAAAATGTCCCGGGAGTAATGAAATGACAAAGCCAAGACACGGCAGCAATGTTGTCCTGCTCAAGCATGGGTGGTTTCTTCTATTTCACATAGTCTACCTTTATGTACCTGGCAAGTTGAATAAAGTCACTCAAACGTCTGCATCGGTTCTCAACAAGAACAGAAGGCCACCTGTAGCAGCGTTACCCATCTGAGTAGATTGATCCCAAAATACCTCCAACACTTGAGAGCTTATTGAATGTGAAGCAACTGTCTGAAAAGTTCTTTTGTTTTTCCATTTGACGAAGATCAAGTATCAAAGGCTGTACGGAGTTACTCGTACATATGTGTCCTGACAATTTTTTCTTGCAATGATTCGATTTTATTGTACAGTCTCGATAAATACATAAAGTCGTCCGGATTGTTCTGTGCTCTCATGTGCTATGGGTGTTTCAGAATCACGAGGTGTCCATTATAGAATTAATGCTATACAGTAAGTCCACAATAGATGTGGTCAGATGAGGCCCCGCAACTTCTTGTATTCTTCCAGGTTGAGAGACCTCTTTGGCGCCGACGGCCGTACGCCACCCGAGGGCCTCGCAACCGGGGAGGGCGCCGCCGATGCCGAAACGTCCAGATCTATCTTGATGTCAAAATCGTGAGCGGAAAACATGTCCTGGTCGCTCCTCTGAGACGGCGTTTCCTCGGCAGACGCTGACTGCAGTTTCTGTGCTGTGACTGGTTGTACCACTTTGGGAGTCTCCTGCAGCGGTTTCACTTCTGCGACGGGCCTCGTCTTCGTGACGAGGCTGGGAGCACATTTTCGGCGCGTGAAAGGGTCGTCTGCTTTCTCCTTGTTCAGCTTTGACTCTTCCAGTATTGCCCTCTCAATCTCAACTATGTTCTTCAAGCGATTGCGTTCGTTAATGTAACTGATGGCACTGATTGTGCTGGTGCGCTGCTTGTCAAGGTCACGGGCACGCTCTTCCAAACGGTCTAGCTCTCCCGCCAGGCGCTGTGCTTCTTCATCGTCACCCGCTAAGTCCGCCATTTCCTTCTGTTTCATGAGCTGCGTCTTGCGCATGGCGTAGTTGTGCGGATTGCGCTTGAAGCGTTGCTTCTCGGTCACGATACGCTCCACGTCTGCCTCCTTGTACTCGTAGTTGAGAGCCCCTTCGATGTCTTTCACTTTACGCGACACATCCTCGCTGGTTGGAAATGGCACGTTCTCCGTTTCCATCACTTCTTTCCATTTGTTGAACTCCGAATCACTGTAGTCCTGGTTAGAAACAAACTCCAGACGAAACACACGTTCCTGTTTTCCGTGCTTTAGTCGAAGTCCCTTGTTTGTACGAGCGCGACCCAACGCGTACACTTTAGCCGTCTCTACCACGTCAGTTATCTGTGCGACCCTGTAGACCGGTTTGCCATTGTGGGAACCGATACCAATTCGCACAAAACAGCCCACTACAGTTTTTGCAAAGAACGGTGCGTGCACCCAGCGCTCGAGCTTATGCCGCGAAAGGCGAATCTTGCTCAATTCTTGGCGGCTGGCAATGCTCGGCTTTTTGGTCTCTTCCTCTTCTTCGCTCTCCGAGCTGGACCTGCGTCGTTCCGAGCCCGCCTCGCTGCGCTCCTCACTCTTTGCTCGCTCTTCCTCGGAGGCACTGCCGTCGTCGTCGTCTTCATCATCGTCGGAATAGATGTCGCTGGCTTTGAGCTTCTTTGAGCTCTGGTGTGCGGCCTCCTCCTCCTTTTTCCTTTCCTCTTCTTCCCTCTGCTGTTGCTCCGCTTGTATCTTCCTTTTCTTCTCTCTCTCAGCCTTGAGGTCTTTGATGGCTTGAGCTTTTTTGTCCAGCTTGTCTTTTCGTTCTTCTACCATCCGCCGGCGCTCCTTACTCCTCGAGCTGGCAGAAGCCCCTTCTTGCTTCCCTTCTTCTTTCTTCGCCTTGCGTTTCTGCTCATTTTTCTTGGCCAGTCGTAGTTTCTTCTCTATCTCAAAACGTGTCTTAAGTACCTCCCGCTTCTCGATTCGGTTAAAGAGCTCCTGCTCACGTTCTTTCTCTGTCATCTGAGCCAGCCTTGCCTGATCCTCCTCGTCTCCCATGAGGTTTTCGTCATATCCATCATTGAACTCCTCGTCCTCCGGATCGTCGTCATCGCCGCTCTCTCCAGATGAAGACCCGGAGACTTCACCCTCTTCAGGCTCGGATGATGAACTGCCGCTGGCTGATGAATGCGGCTTTTTGACCGCCTTTTTGGCGCCTTTAGCCTTGTTGCTTTTCCCACCACCAACCGTCCAGTCATCGTCGCTTTCAGAAGTTTCAGAGTCCGAGTACGTGGCTGCTTGTTGTTCTTCGTTCGATTTCTTTGGAGAGCTTTCAGAATCTGTCCTCTGTTTTTTCTTAGCCAGCATCAAAAGCTCTTCGTCGAGGTCCTCGCCACTGTCACTTTCACCACTGCTAGACTCTAGCACGACCCGACTTTTCTTACGTTTCACCATGCTGGTTGATGGTGTACAACGGGTCTCGTCTTTTCGCTATATCTTTAAGTTTAGAAGCGGGAGCAAGGACTCACCTTAAACAATTTCCTCGGTTCCATAGACGCATCATGGCCGCCTCAAACTTTTGACTGCTATTGGATTGTCCCTCGCAAGGAAAACCCGATCTGTGGGAAAACAGAAGCAGACGACTCACTTGTCTTTTCTCGTTTCGCATTTGAAAAAGGTTATAACTGGTTATATATTCTATTCTTTGAATTTAATTACAAAAATTAATGCTTCCATCTACTTTTTACATGTCAGGTACATTTCGTTACCTTTCATGTCACGTGTTAGACGCGTCCTAGTCATAAGACCATCGCTTGTCTGCTGAAATTTTGTGGTATAAATTTATCTGTGATCTTCCAGAAGCGGTTTGGCGCGTTAAAACCGTAAGCAATGGGGTTGCTTGCAAATACACAGTATACAGTGTATAGCATCTCGTCGTTCATCATACTGTGTATTGGTAAGTAATGCTGGCTGCCTTGGAAGTGGGCGGCCGGCTAGCCGTGCAAGTACTGGACATCGTTAGGAACGTAAATGCATGATTTTTTTTTCCTCAGGGCTCTACTACACTCTGTCAGGGAAGGGTCAGAGGATAGACTTCGGTTGGTAAGTGAATTCTAATAAGTACGCTGTCTAGACACCTTTGAAAGTTGAGCTACGAACTACTCGAGTGTGAACCTCTTCGTGTTTGTGTCTGTCCCTTCGTGTTCCCTAGTCTCAGGGTTTTTACATTATGCGTCATCTTCACCAGCTCGCTTGCTTCTTAGCCATTTTTTCTCTGAACGCACTTACCTTGCAGCGATGATCTTAAAATGTATCGTTTTTTATGTCCTCATCACACCATATCTGTCTGCTCCACGATGATCGTCTTACAGATTTGTTACCAAATGTATATTACAAATGTGTAAAAGTCGTGCATGTCGGTATGCAGAGCATTTGTGCATAACGTTTGAAAGATCTGTTGCATAACAGGGCTTGTTCTATGTATGTCTAAGAGATAGGCATGCTCATGAAATTTCAGGTTTCTGGAAGGCATTTCCCCCTACATGTGGTGCTGTCTCGGGATTGGATTCTCAATCTCCCTATCCGTCATAGGTGCAGCTAGGTGAGCGTCACTGCTGTTAACATTTCTTCTACACTGGGGTGCACAGTGTGGGCAGATCAGGAATCTGTCCACGTTATGCTAGGGGTAGCCGGACAAACGACTGGTTCAAGAAAAATCAGAATAAAGGTGTTTCCCTCAGTCGTGTTCACTTCAAACATCACATTCTGATTTGGAGGCACTTGAAAAATACAACACCATTTTATCTGCATTATTTATTTGTTTATATATTTATTTAAAAGATACTGCTGACCCACAGTTGAGGGCCAAGGCAGGTGAAAACATCATTAAACACACAAGAGACAAATACAACATGTCAAAAGCATTCAAAAGAAACATGGTATAACAACAACTAGTCAACTGAATTCAAGAGATCTCGAAGACTGGAGAAGGTCGTCGAAATTGGAATACCTGTCAAACTTTGAGGCAACTTGTTCCACTCTTGCACCATACAAGAAAACAAAAAAAGGAAAAATAAATATGTCGTTCCCTCGTACGATACTATGCAGTTTAGACGCCTGCCTTTTTATGACAAGCTAGTGGTACCAGTCCTGATACATCATACAACGATGAAATCAAAGTATCTCCCATACACATTGTAAACAAATCTTTGTGCCTTCTTTTGAACGCTTTCCAGCACATCAATTTGAACCTGAGCATGAGGGTCCCACAGAATGTCAGCATATTCCAGTAGTGGACGTATTAGTGACGTGTAGGCTGTCAGTTTAGGCTGTCAGTTAGTAGCTGCGGAGGTACAATGACGCATTTTTCTCCACAGAAACCAAAGTTTGCAGTACGCTTTCGCGACAATGTGAGCACACCGATTTAGGTTAGCCATAATAATAACTCTAAGATATTTATGCTCTGAAACTCTCGCAAGTGGAATGCTGTCGATACTGTAAGGAAACAGAGTTGGTGATAATCTCGTGGTCACAGTCATTTGAACTAATTTCTTTACATTCAAGTTCATTTGCCATGTGTCGCCCGAAAACAGATCTAAAAGAACGTTCCGTACATTTTTTGGTCGTTACCACCAGTCACCTTTGTGAACAAAACATAGTCGTCGGCAAAAAAAACTACACTGTATTCTGGGATGATCTACGCGCAAGTCATTTATGAAAATAAGAAAAGAAACACTCCGAGTACCAAACCCCGATGTACTCCAGAAAGAACAGGTAATTGCAAGGAATAGGCACGCCCAACATTTACAAACTGTTTCCTGTAAGGTACAAATCAAGCCATCTGATAAGACAATTGTTTCCCAACACATGTTTCAGCTTCAACAGCAGTTTACAGCGAGATACCGTGGCGAAAAGTCGAGCAGCGACGCACAACTCTTTACCCTTCGTGTCTGCATTTTGACCACCTGCGTAAGATTGCTGTTAAAAGCAGTGTCAACAAGGAGCCTGGAGTGTTCGCATCCTTCTGTGAGCACAGTGTTAGGTCTATGGATGCGTGGCACATTAAAATCACCGGCGAAAACGATTTATGAAAATTAATTTAAAAGCGAACACAACGAACTGAAGCCCAAATCATTTCGCTCACGTAAGCATGTTTGACATGAGTGGATTGCAAGCTTTCCTTTATAAGGATTGCCACTCCTCCCCCCTCTAGAACCTGGGTCACAGCGAATAACACTGAAACCATTTGGGAAAATGTCATAATCCTCTATCTCACAATTTAACCGCGTTTCTGTTATTGTTATATCAGGATCCAATGACAATAATGCACCTTGACGATGTTTCTTTCTGACATGTTAATCTTTCATGTTCTTTCATAATGCACCTTCTAGCTCCGCCACCTTGTTCACAACACTCTTCACATTAATGTTTAGTAGCCTAAAGGGCAACTACTTTCGTTGCTCACTCGCGTCGAGTTGTCAGAACTGCCCCAGGGTCCTCTCCTGTGTTTACCAAAAAATTGCACGAAAAGGTCACCTTCTGGCCATATATCAGTGGAAAACAGATTATGCCTATATTATAAATGTCACTGGGGGAAAACTTGCTCAGCTGGGACTGCAATCTTGATCCACTGATCGTCCTGCATGCTGAACCATACTTTTTTTTCCCCGAAGATGCTTAGTTGAGCTGGTATGAGAAAAATGGAATGAGTGCAGTAATTTCAATTAATTGAAACAGCTTCCTTATGTGTTTGTTTAGGCCTCTACATTTTCGATGCATTGAAAAGCTGCTTTATTGAAATGGCACTATTTACATAAAGGAACTGTAAAGTGAATGGCAAACCTCTAGCCACACTCTCAACCCTGGCTGCTCTCTCGCAAGCACATGATTTCATTATCGTGCTAGAGAATGAGTGTTTGTGGGCATGTGCTTTGGAAATTGCATTCTGTACAGAAACAATACAGGGACTCTTTTTACCTCTGCAGTGGTATCTTCACCACAGGCGTGAGCATTGTTGGAGGTGGCGTAAAGGCTCCACGTATCCGTACCAAGAATCTGGTGTCAATCATCTTCTGCGAGGCCGTGGCAATCTATGGCATCATCATGGCCATTGTGTTGCTCAACCAGATCAGCCAGTTCAGTGATGACCTGGAAGACTACAAGCTGAAATCTTTGAATTATATGTCTGGTAATATACTCAGTAATCTACCTCATCAATAACGATATTGAAGGCAACTCTCAACGTGGCCATTATCTGTGGCATATACTATCACAAAAAAAAAAAAAACGTAGTGTGCAAGTTAAACGGCCATGAAAAAACTTCTGTGTCGGGCACAGACTCGAGAATTCCAGGACCCTCCGGCATTCTCATTGGTTCTCAAAAGCATGTGACCTCAGCTGCGGCTGCCTCAGTGGTCCCAGAAGCAGAGCTGGATGAGTTTTGGTATACATACATGGTGCCGGTTTTTTGAGAGTCTATAACCTACTCTAAACTACCTCTACTGTTCAATTTCGAGTAGGCTTACATACAAGGTGATTCAACACAGTGTTGAACTGAGAATGTTATCAGTTCAGTTGTTCAGATTTGAGTTCCGATGTAAAGTTCAGTTCCAGGACAACATATGTATCAGTTCAAAGTGGTTTGCGAGAAGATGAACCAGATCATCGTTGTATAAAAAATTTGCTGCAATGGCAATATGTGCAGTTTCAGGGGTGAACATAATGGAACTCATGTAACAGAAAGAACATAGACCTGGCTCAACAAGAACGGGGAGACTGTGGTTTTTCAAGTTATACATGACAAAGTAAAATACAAAATGAAATCAATGAATGGGAGCATATCTATTGATAGACACAACAGTATACTTTATATTACAAACAAGCGCAGCAACGTAACATCATCTAGGACACACTTACTTGACGCAGGGGTATCTTCTACAAGGAGAAGACCCACCAGAATGCAACCACTGTGGGGAACAATTTTCGATCATTCACATCCTTATTACGCGTCCAGCGTACCAACATCTTTGTCACCATGATTTTGCTTCCTTTTATAGAAACTTTTTGCCGCTCCACCCAACGCTTCTGCTGGGTAATGACAGTTTTGTACCTTTTGAGAACATGTGTAGGTTTTTTAGGGATACTGGGTTTTTAAAAGATCTATGATTTTAAATACTAATGTAACAGTTACTTCAGTTTTAGTCCTGAACATGCACTTTTTAACTAGCTAGTCTTCAGTGGTATTTGGCGCATTATGGCCTTAGTAGCTGATGCGCCAATAAAACCCAAATCAAACACATCATCTAGGGTGTCAGGCTATCCTGGATATTTACCACTATCTCGCTTCTTATCTAACCGTCCTTTCACAATCCCTTCAATATCCTTTCAATGTTCTAATGGGGTCATACTGTGGTTGTCTGCTAGATATTTTAGACAAAATCTAATTGTGTCAAACTTTTATCTTCTAAGTTTTAAAATTGTGTTTGTAATTCTGAAATACAACACAAACTGAAGCACAACAGAAGATGTGTGGTCGATTCTGCGTGACTGGACTTTTCGTGTTGGATTCTCACTTTTTGAACTGGTATTTTACTTCATTGCAAGCTTCCTCTACCATAATTAATAACAAGTTCACTAGTGTAACCTCAGTGATTAGTGCAGTAATATCAGCCAGATTACCATTTCCCTCATGCAGGATCAACACCATACAAATTTTTTTAACCTTGGACCTCCTTTCCCTTCGTTTGATGAATATAGTGCACTTCCTTGGATAGCCTCCTGTTGTTGTTGTTGTCGTTTTTTTTTGTTTTTTTGTTTTTTTCATTAATCAAATTTATCAGTTCTCTTGTAACAATAGTAAAAACGTTTCTTCAGCTATCATGTTTACGATATAAAGCTTTTTATATTTTTTCATGCATCTTGTACGTGCTGTATACAATGTAAACGTACTTAACTTCACAATTTCTCTCCTTTTCATTTTGTTCTCATGTACTTCAGCACACTGAATTCATTTGCATCGACGAAACACTTGAGGGAAAGTGCAGATTTAATCCTACTGGGTGTTTCTGGCATGTGGGCTCTTATGAGATTTGACGGCTGAGTGCCGCATAATGTGTCTCGAACTGAACAGGCAGCAAAAGTAGAAAGAAGAAGAGGATGGAGATTAATGTTGCGGCTGTTTCCCGCATTGCAGGGTACATAATGTTTGGAGCAGGCCTCACCGTGGGGCTGGGGAACCTCTTCTGCGGAATGTCCGTCGGAATAGTGGGCTCTGGAGCGGCTCTCGCTGATGCCGCCAACCCAGCACTCTTTGTCAAGCTACTCATTGTCGAGATCTTCGCCAGTGCTATCGGCCTCTTTGGACTCATCGTAGCTGTGATAATGGTAGTGTATCATGGCGTTATAGCTTGTCAATTAGAAGAATTCAGTTCAGTGTTTATACACGTAACAAACCTCACATTTGTATCCATTAAGACTGGAGAGTTTTCAAGATATATACAGTTCTATTGTTAGACTTGCGACTATATTGTGCGTGTTTATTTATGGAAACTTTTTTTTTTTTCAGGCCTCGAAGATCAACATGGGAGACGCCAAGAAAGCGTAGTCGATCTCTGTGTGCACAAATATTGTCTGTCTGTTTTACCCCTGGCAAGAAAACATTGTTCTTGGAGAGACAAAAGCAGTCATTAGTCATTCGTCGGGCAGCACATTCCACTTTAAGATTTCGACATTTGTTTCTGCCCCTGTGACCCCCCCCCCCCCCCTCCTCCTCCTCCTCCTGCCATTGTAACGGATAAACTGTGACTCTTTCCGTGATGCCAAAGAATGACATTTTCGTTTCAGCACAGTGCATATTCCCGTGCAGTTGCCTGCTAAACAGAACCTTTTATGGAAAAGTACATTCAAGGTGTTGGATCTCACATTCAAGAACAGACCTAAATTGTGTAGCGGATAAGTACGCGCGAAATACGGGATATATATATATATGGGTGTGATCTTTCTGGAAAGCGTTCTGTTTACTGCATTAGTTGTTAGCCTGGCATTCAAATTACGAGAATGCTACTGTACGGTGATGAAAATAGGAGCCGGCATTTGTCTCAGTATTGTTAGTCCAGCATAAATACAACAGGCATGAAGAAACTTAAAGTTTAACGGAGCTTGTATTTGAGGTACATACTATATCGAAACAAGCTGCACGTAAAGGACTGACGGTGCAGCACAGGCAAAATTTAAGTGACAGTCCTGCATAAAATGCCTTTCTCTCAGATAGTCTAGCATGGTACATACAGAGTTAATATTAAGTATCTGTAATTTATTTGTACATAATGTTGCTTCTGCTCATCCGATGGTGTGCATGTTCATAAAGTGTGTATGAATGGGTTCTTGTGGGACATCACATTCTCCTGCATGTCTGTGTGCAGAGGAATCCGTGGAACTACTACATGTGTAGTGGTTCAACAGTTGTCAATATGAAAAATATTGATCAAATGTCCAATGGTGAGTTTTATTTTCGTTGTGAAAGTATAGTCAATAAAGTGTTGGATCTATCTCCTGGTTCTTGGAAACGCTGCACTGTTTCCGATACTGGCACGCTGCTGTTCTGTGACTGTATTTCCCCAGTCATTAAAAAATATGCTGTCAAATGAACAGAATGGCGTAAATGCAGGCTAGCTTGTGGATAAATTCCATGATAGGCAAGCCTGAGCAATGGGCAAGAACACGTCAAATGAAGCATCGAATACTGGGTGAAAATTTTTATTACTTGTGTTTTACTTATTTACATATACTGCGAGCCATCCGTGGCCCAAGCAGAGCTATTACTGCACATTATTACTGCAGCGACTGCTCATTACCGCAGAGCTATTGGTGAAGGACGTTCTTCTCGGTGGGGTTGCATATCCACCTGTATCAACAGCACCTTACGATGCTAAAATATTTTGGGTCTCTGCTTTTGCGTAATTTTACATACTATAGAACACCAGCAATTGTCGTTTCTTCTTCTCCCTCTGGGAGTTTTGGTTATTTTACGGCCTATACTTTTTGCCAGATTTGTGCATGATCTACCAACTAACTAAATGATTGAAGTCATGCTAGCTCTCGAGGTGGCAATCTGCAACTGGAACAGCCGACACTGGTATTAAATGAGATGACAAAAAAAATTCAGAAAATGGTACCTCTGTGGACCAGTTGGTAGCGTGTCCGTCTGCTGATCCCAAGGTTACGGGTTCTATCCCGGCTGAGGGCGCCTGCAATTTGATGGCAGGGTACAAATACAGTGAGGCGTGCTGACATTTCGGCGCACATTAAAGAACCCTCAGATGGGCAAAATTGATCGATGGACTGACCATTGTGGCATTGCTCATGACCATAGCTATCTCGCAATGTAAAACCACGAATGAATAATTATAAAAAATTGTGCATTATTTATTGATGCATTTGACAAGCCTGTCAGGACGTCAGGTCTGTGCTTGTGTCAGGCTGTGCTTCAGCAGGCTGTTCTGGGGCTTCATGTAATTTGCGATGCTTGACGAAGGCACAACCAAAGGGAGAGAAGATGACCGTGCGCCGACTTGGATTTGGATCGTTGCACTGATTTCAAGGAGATATCTGAACAGTATCCACAGTAACCTACGAAGTTGGCCCAGGACGCACGGTGTTTCTTAGAGCACGGTGGAGGACGCAACCACGCGCAACCGTGTGCAAGCGAAGAAGGTCTGCTTGATATTCTTCGTCCAATAGACGATTTCAGAAAATCCCAGTGCTCCTTGCGCACGCTCTGCTCTGCATCCTGGGGGATTACTGAAACGAGGGAAATGCCCTTCACGTTACTTTTTCGCTTACCTTCATTGTGGACAACCAGCCGAGAGAGGAGGAACCGAAACAGTTTGGATATCTTCTCCTCTTTTGTTATAAGCAAGTTCTCAGAGTACAAAGCGGCGCTAAGCTCTCTGGGATTTTCTGAAGTCGTCTATTGCCACATGAGAGTTTTGGTTTCGGAATCGGGTGGCTTGCAAAATGCGCTTTCTGCTTTTTTACTTTATTTGTTTCCATTACTCGTAGGTTTAATTATGTATTAAAGTGCGACACATAAGTACAATATACAAGTAAGAGCTGTTTCTGACGTGTTTACTACAAGCTACCGGCACGTACTTGTTTTTGCCAACGTTTGATGCGGCGAGGCGCCTCGTTCAGTGCATTGATAGCGACCGGTCTGCCCTTGTGGCTTACACCTCAGCTGGTATGGCGTACCCAAGTGCACGCGTATATTCCAAGTTTGTAAGTGCTATCTTTGGACAAATGTATTTTCTTTGATTCCTTTACGTCAACGAAGCTGTCTGTTGCCAAGTACCCCGAGTTTATGCACCATACTTTCATGAGAGATACCCAGATGAGCTGACCTCTGAGGGGCACCAGACGACCGTATTGCACTTATCTTCGTCGTTGAAAGCCGAATTTTGTGTATCATTAAAGACCTCTGCTTTTCAGATTGCGTGTGCTTGGTTCCTAATGTCTGTGTCATTTGTCTGTGTTTCAGTTGGCACAAAGCCTAAGCTGCAGAGTACGTTTTCTGCATACGTCCCCTTTAGCATGGGCTGCACAAAAGGTACGTTCAAGTCAGTGTATGTGAGCTTAATTTCATGTGCGTCGAAACTTGTCTGTGTGCATCTGCAACATTATTCTCCAAGACGTACCCATCGCCGTTCTTCCTACGTATATCATGCTTGTGTGGCCGAGCAACATCAATGTGCTCTTGTGTGCCTGACAGAAGAAACATACCTTTTTTGCCCAATGCTTTTATAGCAGGCTTTTATGCATGTTGAATTAAAAAAATGGACAGTGATGTGGAAAAGGGGGTTGTTTTGCTGCATGCACACATTTAAACAATTTTTTACAGGTGTTCAATAGCTTCTAAATCAACAAAAAGTGTGTACTCCTTCAGATTCCATTATTCAACCCGTTTTGATTGCCAACTTTATGGCGTAGTTACCAGCATGACTAGAGTGAAGTTACGATATCACTAAGTAAATTGAGGAGCTGTTTACCCATGCTTTCTGGGGTGTACATGCCACGGGGCTGCCAAATTATTTGGCTAAGAGGGTAGTGGCCACTGTGTAGCAAGAAGTGATGCTGTGGAAACTATTAGTATGCAAAGTCCATTTAAACAGTTGCAAACCTGTTTGTGACCTTCTAATGCTTACCCATGGGTTGCATTTTCGTCCTTAAAGTACTGCCTTCCTTGAGTGACACTCTTTTCTGGACATGCTCTCACATTCTTATCATCCCACTTCTTCCGAAGGCCAGTCTGTTGAGCAACAACTGTCCGTTCCTGCGTTATGTAGTAGTTTCTACCTGTCTCAGAGTGAATCTCGTGCATTTCTACAAGCATCAACAAATATGTGGCTATCGACAGGTTGCGATCAGCAGGTTCGAACAGGAGAACTACCTTCCCTACGACAAGCTGGTGGGTAACCTGGAAGTCGTTCGTAAAAGGTTGAAGAGGCCGCTGACACTGTCAGAAAAGATCCTGTATTCACACCTGGACCAGCCTGAGTCCCAGGACATAGAGAGGGGAAAGAGCTACCTGAGGCTACGTCCCGACAGGGTGGCTATGCAAGATGCTACAGCACAGGTAAATAATCTAGTTGTAGTACTTGAAATGAAGAAATATAAATATAATATCAATGATATATAAAAATGTCTTCTGAAAACTTGAGGAAGAAACATTTGTTGTAGGTGGACCACTTGGCCACACCATGAATGATGTCATTTATGTAGTCTTCAAAAAAAGCACTGAAAGGGCCCCGGAGCAAGTGTTGCTATAAATTTGCTTTACTTTACAGATGGCAATGCTGCAGTTCATCTCAAGTGGACTTAAAAAGGTACACTATGATTCCTTTGCATTATTTTTTCTGCATATACACCTGTGTATAACAGCTGTGACTCAAAAAGGAAAGATAGTGATATACAGTTCACAGTGATATAATGCCTCGGTATTTGCCACTACACCCATATATACGCCCGTGCATAAAACGCATATTGCATATACAGGGTGTCCCAGAAAACGTGTCATTGAAGTATAATAAAAAAAAACTACACCACCTATAGTCATGCGGTCAATGGCATTTGTTCTTCCTGGGCTTTTGCCACCTCCTCATGTGAATGTCATGTAACGTAAGTTTAATTATGTAAATTTTTGCGAGCTTAATTCGGAAATTTGCCTAGTAAATGTCACTTTTTTACCCCACTAATGTGAAGAGCGTGTCTAATTTAGTCAAGTTAATGATAATTGACAGGGATATTCAGGAGCTATCCCATCGGAAAAAATAGCCAAACATCATGCTCTACGGAGGTCGCACAGAATAGCGCACGATGAATTTTTCAGCCCAATCTTTGTCAGTCCGGCGAAAGGAGGTTGGAAACCCAGCCCTCCCCGACATCGCGGAACGAGATAAAACAGGCACAGCCTATCACGTCCGACTTTCGCTGGAATAATGCTTTCCCTCTCCCAATTTTAGGAACTGTTACTTTCTCTACTATCACACTGTGGGCTGGCTTCGGAACCTCCTTTCGTCGCACTGAGAGCGATTGCGCTCAAAAAGTCATCGCGCGTTATGGTCCGGTGCCCCGAAAAGCATGATATTCGGCTATTTTTTTCCGATGGGATAGCTCGTGATTATCACTGTCAATTATCGTGAATTTGAGTGAATTCGGCACGCTCTTGGTGGGGTAAAAAAGTGACCTTTATTTGGCAAATTTCCGAGTTCAGTTCGCAAAAATTTACATAATTAAACTTGGAGTACATGACATTCACATTAGGAGGTGGCAAAAACCTAATAAGAACAAATGCTGTTGACCGCATGGTTCTAGGTGGCGTAGTTTTTTTATTATAATTCAATGACACGTTTTCTGGGACACCCTGTATACCCGTGCATAAGAGCTGTGACTCAAAAAGGAAAGCTATATCTTCATTCTTCGGTGAAGAAAGAGCAGTTACACAGTGATATAACGCCTCGGTATTTGCCACTATTGACATTTTCCGGTGGTTAACGTGTGTGTTATACATTGAAAAAAGTGTTGCAAAAGAGCACTGCATGTTATGTACTAGTGCGCGTTATACATCGAAGTGGTTTTTTTTTTTTTCTTCTTCTTCTTCTGTCATCTTTTTTTTTGGGGGAAGGGGGGGAGCATGCCAGATTACCTGTAAAACTCAATAGAGCCCAGCACTGTGTCCAGTGCGACAATCTCTTAAGAGATTCAGAGGGGGTCGACCTCGGGCGAAACAGGACACTGGGCTTCCCAGTTCCTGGATGTATATCGACCTTTCTTTGTCATTGTTCTTGACTGAGGCTGACATGGGGCGCGTGAGCCAGCCTAGGGTCAGGGACGGGCTCGATTGGGCCTAAGACATAATGAACGGCTTGTGCGTAACGTTCCAGTTTTGGTTAGTGCGTACATTAAGGGCAATGTAGAACTTAGTTCCTGTGCTCAATAGTACAGCATTGGGACCTTCAGGACCATGGTATGTGTTATACTTCACATGGTATGGTATGTGTTATGGTATGTGGGGACTTCAGGACTATGGTGCGTGTTATACATTGAACTTTTTGTAATTTCCGATAATTTTAGGTGGCACACATTATACATTAGTGCGTGATATGCACTGGAAAATACGGTGATTACTTATTTTTTGAAGAGAAAAAAAAGTGCCCCAAGATGAGAGGTTCTTAAAGGAGTGGGTCTCTCTCTATGCATCAATTAGATTTTTGTTCTCACAGGTAATGAATTCCCTAATTTTTTGGATAGCTGGAACACTTTTTCCCAACTTTTAAATTTACTATTGGCACAGAGTCCGAAATTCAAGCGCAGAAAGAAGTGTGCGAGATGTAAGTGTGAGGACATTTGGCTGTTCCCTTGGTGTAAGGATTTGGTCGCTCCTGCAGAATTTTTTATGTTCCAAACTAGAGAATACTTGAGGAGGAGGTGGTACAGGAAAACGGGGAAACGTCACCAAAAATGTCACATGAGCTTTTGAGGAGATACTTCTGCTTGCTGCTGTCTTTTGGTGCAGG
Source organism: Ornithodoros turicata (assembly GCF_037126465.1). Taxonomy (NCBI): domain Eukaryota; kingdom Metazoa; phylum Arthropoda; class Arachnida; order Ixodida; family Argasidae; genus Ornithodoros; species Ornithodoros turicata. The sequence goes on along the minus strand of NC_088204.1, from coordinate 25,201,855 downwards.
TCTGCTGCCAGCTCCCATGATAAAATACACATATGACTCTGGAAATATATGTTAATTTCGAGCAAAGTCACTTGAAGGAGAGTTGTGTAGAGTTTATTTGTCCTGCAAGACCAATCAATTATTTATTTATGTCTATATTTATTTCAATATTATATTATATACTGTAAAAGTTGAAATTTTTTAAAAGTCCTACAAAGTATGCGAAGCCCATCAGAACTATTTGGAGCAGGTCCAATGTATGGCAAAATTAAATTCCCGCAAAGTATGCGACACCCCTAAGAACTATTTGAAGCAGGATCAACATATCACAATATTTATGCCCCATGGAGTATTCTCTAAACGTGCCTCTATCCGAATTCGCGAATTATTACGACCGTGAAATTAACCGCTTATACAGTACATTATATCAATTACTTATTTATTGCAATTATGCGCTAGGGAGCAAACTTCCCTTTAAGAGGTTGGTCCTAAAAGAGATGGTGAAAGTAAAGCTCCACTAAAATCACAAACAGGTGACAGAAAATTAATCTCACATATTGTGCCTCTCACAATCGTCTATATTTTGAGGGCCCTTATTTCCTTCTGTACACCATACCTGTTCTTCACGTGATGTACCTCACAGTACAGGAGAATGAACACAAAGATATTGAATAATGCTGTTGGATTTTGTGTGTATTGTGCATAGCAATTCCAAAAGACATCTACCAAAACGTGTGAGTTTTATCCATAGATACAGGACCGAGTTATATGCGTACACATTTGTGTAGGTGGCTGTTCCTTCCACAATTCACTGTGACCATTTGATTGAGGCTCAAGTGGGTGGAACGAAGGATCTGGCCAGGGCTAAGGTGAGGTGCAAAAGAAAGATACTGTACCTCTTATTTGTGTGTGTTTACCTTCCATTTCTTACTGTTACATGTAAAATTGTGGGGAAAGAATGAGAGAGTGCTGCATTACCACATTTTCTTCAGGATTTGAACAAAGAAGTCTACGGCTTCCTGAGCACAGCAGGTAGCAAATATGGTGTAGGATTTTGGAAACCAGGCAGCGGTATCATTCATCAGGTGAGGGTCACATTTGTACCAGGCGTTTTGTGGCTTAAAGGAGCAATGAGGTTGACATTTAACGTGGCCCAAAACCCTGCCTCATCAGTCCTGCCTCACCATGCAAAATATTTCTGCTCTGCGGTACATTATAGCTGCACAATCGAATTTACAAGAGGAGTCTGAGAAGGCAGCCGCGGAACCTTTTTTCTTTGTTTTTTTCTTCTCAGCTCACACGGTTGCTTATACGTGTTTGAGCTGTGCTACTGTACCTCTATTTCTGCAATGCGCTCTTTTCATGAGGAGAGGATTCTTGAAAGGTGTACAGAACAGAGACCTCGCACTCGCTCTGTACCTCACCTGCACTCATCGTTCTTTCGCAGGAGCTCATTTTATTCGTTGCATAACACTCCGCAGCGGAAAAAAATTTTGTGGTCATCTTTTAACTGAACGTCCCTCAATGCTAAGCTTTATACTTTCTGCTTGTGGATGGTACATTGCTATGCTGCTCATTTCTCTCTTCCTCTGGTACTCTGGAGTAACAAGGGTAACACAAAAAGAGTAACTCAAATGCTGAGTGCAGTCGTGATTGGGGGAAGCTTACTCTGTATAACTTCATGGCAGTTCACTTGTGATAAGAACAGCCTTTCTTGCATAGATTATCCTGGAGAACTATGCCTTTCCGGGAGTACTGCTCATTGGCACTGACAGCCACACACCGAATGGAGGTAAGTTTCCTGTTGTAAGGTATGAGCACCAGAGCAACCAAGTGTTCCTGCAATCCACAGGAGGTCTGGGCGGCCTGTGCATCGGCGTTGGAGGAGCAGATGCTGTCGATGTCATGGCAGACATCCCCTGGGAACTCAAGTGCCCGAATGTCATTGGAGTTAAACTCACGGGAAAGATGTCAGGCTGGACCTCAGCTAAGGGTAAATATCTTGTTTTTAAAAGTTCAGAAACTTATTTTGCCCCATCTATGAGCTGGTATAAAGAATTCCTCTGCAAATAACTCAGGCTTTCGATTCACTCCCGGGAGTGCACTCTAGCAGGAACCCGAATAATAGAATTATCTGTGCATGGTGTAGTTTATGAGTCTGTGTTGAGTCACATGCGGAGCAGTGCTGTATTATGCAAAATAAATTATTGCATAATAATCGTAAATGGAGACTATCTTATCATCGAAGCTGTTGCAAGCATCCCGAATTTGTATTGGAAAAGGAAATTGCAGTGCGTACTCATACTTTTGCAGATGTCATCCTGAAGGTTGCTGGCATATTGACAGTGAAAGGTGGCACTGGGGCTATTGTGGAGTACTTTGGTCCTGGTGTGGAGTCAATTTCATGCACGGGTTAGTTTCTCCCTTGTCCTCAACCATATTGGGTATCTAATCCTACGTACTTCTTTTAGGGATGGGCACTATCTGCAACATGGGAGCCGAAATTGGTGCCACAACTTCAGTGTTTCCATACAACAGTCGCATGAAGGATTATCTCGTTGCAACAAACCGCAAAGGTGAGCCTGTGGTTGTTTCTTTTGATTATTCAGTGTGTTGACCATTGTAGTGGTGATTATCAAGTAATATGATGAAATAAGAGAAAGAAAAGAAAAACTGGCAGATATGATGCAAGTTACAATCAATGACAGCGACAGAGATGTTTATTTGAGCGCTCTGTTGAGTGCGGTCTGCAGCAGGACCTTGGTCACCACCAGGGTGTTGTGCTTGAGGATGTTGGTCGGCAGCAGGGTGTTGAAGGACCGTAGGGAGGTGTGCCCTTATGGTCACTGTAGTATGTGGAAGTTCGTTCACTGGTGAAAGTTTCAGCCAGGAACGCGTGTATCTTGGCAAGGGGCACGTTGGGGGAAATGTACATGGACACCACCACAATGTGTTTCTTCTTCTGCGTTTCTTCTCTTCTGTGTTTCGGCGATGTAACATATGGGACAAGATCAGCACGAAGTTGAACCCTTAACAGCTGTCACTGTAAAAACAACTTTTATACTAGCAATCTGGGTTCCAACTGTCTTAATGCTGTGTGCAGAGATTGCGGAGTCAGCTGACCAGTACAGAGATCTCTTGACCCCTGACAAGGACTGCAAATACGATCAAGTTGTAGAAATTGACCTGAATCAGGTAAGTCGATCTTAGCTGTGATAATGTGGGTTATCCCTTTGTGCCATGTTTGTATGAGTGTACAAGTTCTTCTCCATTTGTGTAGCTGGAGCCTCATGTGAATGGTCCATTCACCCCTGACCTGGCTCACCCCATTTCACAACTGGGAAAGAAGGCCAAGGAAGCAGGGTGGCCAATTGACATTCGTGTAGGTAAGGAGAAGGCATTCTTACAGCAGGTTATCATCAAGTAATCACGCGTATCATCGAGTAATCACCCGTGGGATATCAATATGCTGCAATTTACACTTTCCCTCTTCTCTCCTTCTCGAGAAGGGTGGCAATGTGGAGCGGCCTGTCATTGGTCCTGTGGTTGTCCTCAGACAATCTCCTACGCTGATTGGATTGGATTGGATTTGAGGAGACCAGTGACAGGCCGCTCCGCATTGCCGCCCTTCTTGAGAAGGAGAGAAGAGGGAAAGTGTAAATTGCAGTCTCGTTTGTGTATAAATCACGAATGATGTCACGGACGACTCCTGTTCCTTTTGTATCATTGTGCGAGGATAATTTTTTGCTCTTCAATGCCCCTTTAAACATCTAATACCTAAATGATCATGCCTGAATAATTGAAAGCAATGTGCAAACATTTGTCGCCCATGCTTGATGGACAGAGTAATAAAGATGCCTGATCTCAGTTGTCTCGCGACGTAAACTCCGAATTATTATTATTAATAAAGATGCCATCAAGCGGATTTGTTAAGTGGAAGACTGTGCTCGGGCTGATTATGCCAGTGTGAACTCCGTTGACCCTGAGCACAGCTAGGACTACTGTTTTAGAGCTCACAAATATTATATTTTTGCATACAAGGCTCAAGATATATTTTGTATAGTCCTTTTGTGCCTGAGTAGAAGCAACAGCGACTGTCCATATTCATAATATTTCATTTGCTGCTCGAGTGCTTTGGTGCATAACTCAAATAAATTGATAAACATTGTATTACAGGCCTTATTGGCAGCTGCACCAACAGCAGCTACGAGGACATGAGCCGCGCCGCATACCTGGCCAAGCAGGCTCTGGACCATGGCCTCAAGTCCAAGTGTACCTTCACAGTGACTCCAGGCTCCGAACAAATCCGCGCCACAATTGAAAGAGATGGACAGGCTAAAGTGTTTGCAGACTTTGGTGGAATGGTTCTAGCAAATGCCTGTGGTCCCTGCATTGGCCAGTGGGACAGGTTTGTACTGCGCCCTATTGCTTTTGGCATATTTTAGCAGCGCTGTAGATCGCTTCACCTTCTGCAAAAACAACGATGAAGGGGCATATAAATAGGGCCCTCAGTTTTCGGGTAAAACCCGATAAAGCCCGTTTTTACCCCTGATTTACATAAAAATAGTTCGGGTTTAACCCGATAAACAGCGTAAACCGGGCTTGCGAAAGTGCAAACCAAGGACTTGATCCGCACACGCGCGAACTACGGAAATCGCGCGACCGCTCCCGACTTGCTCCTGACCGCGCCCCGTCTTGCTGGTGAAGTAAACAAAACACGTCGGGTTTGGATTTGTGGACGCTTGCATGCAGGTCCGATTTCTAGCGTGAGAAATGTTCCTTTGGTGGGCATCACCATTTGAAAGTTGGCTTTACCTAACACTTCTGTGTATTGCGGTCAAGCCCACTTCAACGAATGCTTAGTGTTGCTCGTTTGTAGATTTAGCGGAACTTTTCTATTCATTTATTTGTGTTACGGGCCATCTTTTGTGTTAGCCATCTTTAACCTATGCCATCATGCACTTTGTTTAGTGATATATTAGGTTAGATTAGTGCGGCTGTGGCAGCTTGCCTCGCACTCCCAACTTCATTATCGAAGCGGCCATGGCCCTATTAATCTAACCTAACTTCACTAAACTAATCTAAGACATAATCAACTTGGTTAGTTTAGTGATAAGTTAGATTAATGGGGCCATGACAGCTTCCCTTGTCCCTCAAGATCCGTTTCAGTAATGAGGTGAAGCTGCCTTGCAGAATGGCAACGCCAACCAAAGTAATACCCTGGTTTCGTACCAAAAATGCCCTGTGTTTTTCACACCCGAAGAAATGTTTATTACTGCGTAACACTGACTTGCACAACAAATAAAAACAACGATAAACAAGAACATTTGTTGTGCAAGCCAGTGTTACGCGGTAATAAACATCATGACCCCTGGCTTTTGGTCTATTTTCAACACCCGAAGAAATGTAGTCTGCTACATGAAAGCTTGTGTTCATAAGTAAGTTGAAAACGTCAGTGTTGGGTTTTTGTAGTGTTAGTGCTTTCCGTGGACGTCGACGAGACCCTTTCTTGTGCTGTTACCAAAAATAGCAAAGGAATCAGGAAAAAACACGCTAAACAGCGAAGAAACAGAGTTAAGCAACGCTCGGCGTTCCTTGAAGTGGGTTTGCCCGCAATACACGGAAGTGTTAGGTGAAGCCAACTTTCAAATCTTCTAGGGAGTATTGTGTACCAGCAAAGTACGCGGAGTAGGAAAGAGGATGCAGCAACAGCCAACGAAATACGAGGCATACCAACGCGAGCACGAGCATGCTCTCAATGCTCATCGATGGATGATGCTTTACTGAACATGCAACTTTTTTTTTTTATAAACAGGGGCTAGTGCAAGCCTTAGCGGTTCTACAGTGAATTATCAACCAGTCTCTGAATAAATATTCTTTCACTTAATTTCAACACTCCACAGACCAACCGCTGTGGCGTCGCTCATGATCTTAGTTGTCTAGCGACGTAAACCCCCAATTATTAATTAATTTCAACACATAAAAGATTTTTTTTTTTTTTTTCACCTGAAAATACATCACTTCTCAGTATATCACCCGATTTTACCCTGTTTGGCAGGTCCTGATTTTCAACCCGATATTTACCCCCGATTTTCACAAAAAATAAAACCCGAAAACTGAGGGCCCCACATATAAAGTGTAGCAAACAATTTTATGCCATTCTGAAGTGCAGTCCCAGGAATGAGTCTGATATGTGGTAATATGTGCAAGGTGCCTCATGGAACATGGTACAATGCAATCCTGTTAATTCTAACTTCCCGATAATCTGAACTAACGCGCGAGTCCTGTCAAAATCGTGTATTTGAATATGCCACTACTATGGGGGGGTAAAAATGGATTTTACCGGGTTTAACCCTAAAACACAGGGCCCTATCAATAACCTTTTATTGAAGATAATGGTGATCTTATGGCATAATAAACCTGCTAAGATTCGATAAACAGCAGCTAAAAAAAAGACTCCATCAGTTGGACTCGAACTCACATTCTCCGATTGCCGTAAGTTTGCCCGTAGGTGGGGCCGTGAGTGGAGCTACTCTGTCTGCACGTGCGAACGTGATCTCGAAGTGGCAGGTGGGACATTTAGTCATTACGACGTATCCATTCGTCAATTTGACGTGAAACTCCTCATTACACACACCTCATAATCAGTGCGGGTCGTGAAATAGTGCACACTTCCTACGTTGTATTGCGAATGTATTCAAAAATAATAAACATTGAGTACAGAATATACCTGCTTCCAGTAGCCTATGAGACCTACAGACACCAACCCCTTCAGTGCCCCTTTAATCAGTTTTCACTTCAACAAACTTCGGTCTGTCCGCTAACATTTGTTACTCTTGCCATGTATTCCCAAAGCAACGTTCTCCAGAATACTCCAGTAGAAGTTGCAAAAAATGGCATGGCTTTTACAAGTGCTCAACGTCATGTCTCTTCATGCACTGCTAACCATGGTGAATCCCTGCAGCACAGCCACAAGATATTCTATAGCAGACACAGACAGTGTCGTCTGCTTCGTACCCAGTATGCCGTTCCCGATATTCCGGCACTGTGCAAGTGCTGGACATAACACATGGCAGAGCTTCTTCCTTGTGAACAAATTTGTACTTTTCTTCCACTAGAATATTCTGTGGGGATGTTGCCCATCTGAGTAGAACATGGTTGTGAATCTGTGTTGTGTTCATTTTCTGCAGGAAGGACATCAAGAAAGGAGACAAGAACACAATTGTGACGTCTTACAACCGAAACTTCACAAGCCGGAATGACGGAAACCCTGCAACACACGCTTTTGTCACCTCTCCCGAGCTCGTGACAGCCCTATCCATTGCCGGACGCCTCGACTTTGACCCAATGAAAGACGAGCTGACTGGTGCAGACGGCAAGAAGTTTAAACTGGAGAGCCCACGGGGAGATGAGCTTCCGACAAAGGGCTTTGATCCTGGAGAGGACACCTACCAGGCCCCTCCCAAGGATGGTAGTTCAATAGCTGTTGATGTCGATGACAAAAGCCAGAGGCTACAGCTGCTCAAACCCTTTGACAAGTGGGATGGAAAGGACCTCACTGACATGGTTATCCTTGTTAAGGTGGGTGGTAGTCATGTTCTTTTCTTATTTGCATTTCGTGTCTTCCAACACAGCAGTTTAGTTGGCACCACGACCCACTAGATTATAGCGACCATGTCATGTGGACCCCTTCCCAGCACCGCATTTGGAGGCTAGCGGTGCTACTACTCATTGGCCCGTTTATTGCTTCCTCTATTGGTACAGTACTTTCTACTTTAGCTTACCTTAGTATTTTTGTACAAGCGGTGGATGTGCCACGAGAGATGCTTCTTTCTAAAGGTGATTATCATCATCATTCTACGCGTTTACCTACGAGCTGTTGCTGTCGTCTGCTACGGTAGCCGTACGTCTGCTTCTGCAAAATTCAAATTTCCATTGCCCAATCATGATCTACATCTCGCTGGCCGATGCGTGTAGCGCCCCTAGCAGATCTTGCCGACGGGCTCCTCATAGGGGTTGCAGATTATGACGTGGTTGCTATAACCTAATAGGTCGTGGTTTGCACAGTGCCGTTTTGGTTTGGGTCAGTCCTTTGCTAGCAATTTGCTGAAGGGCATGACCGTACTGTGTCTTCAGCAACAGCCTCTGTCATTTCTTATGTCATACATAGTACGTATATTTTGTACGCTCTTTCACTTGTTTGGCAGCTTGGTTGGCAACTTTGCAATTTTGTATTTCTGTTCCACAGCTAGTAAGGCTAGCCAGGGCTGGGCAGTAATACTGATATTTTGTATTATAATACAAATACATAATACGTGACGGCAATGGGTATTATAATACAAATACATAATACTCTTGCGCCAAGGTATTATAATACATAATAATAATACATCTATGTATTACTTGAGTAATACTAGTAATACAATTCACTGGATTGATTGTGAGCCCGTTTTCGTATAGTAAAGGGTTCTCCTTCATGATTTCTTCACACTCAGGTGTGCAGAAGGATTGACCCTCTGAAATGAAAAAAAAAAAAAGGAAAGAAATACGGATGTGGTGCAGGAACGTTCTACGGATCCCGTTCACATGCGCGGTCAGTTTAAGCTGTAGAAGAATTACGCGTCATCATTATTAGGGTGATGTTGGTTATGTCCTCACTTTTTCACACAACATAAATAAAAACAACAGAGATTCACTCTGAGATACCTTCAAGTTCGAGGTTGACTGCTTCGATGCGCTGATCACTTCCGAACAGAATACACATTTTGCCTTAAGTGTGGCACAGTCTTCATGTGCTTAACCACAAAAAACGGCCGTCCAGAATTGTGCAGTTCCGACGCAAATTTGACGCCAAAATTGTGCAGTTCTGACCTGGCACGTTGTTAATGGGTCACGGCTACAAGCACCCTTCTACGAAGACATTGCACGTGTAGTGACTAAGCATGAGAGGATGTCGTCGTTGTCCCAAAGGAACGCCCGGAAACGAGTGTTCTCAACTCTGAACTCATTGATCCAGTCCCGTGTAATCTGGGATAGAGGTCTTATTGTGAACTTACGGTCCGCGTGGCCGCACAACAGGCGCTTTTGTTTGTCACCAATGGGAGATGGGCTTCTTGGAAGGAAGATTACCGATCATCCGCACATGTGGCGCTTTTGTTAGGGCCAAAAGCTCCACAAAAAGTATTACGACTTCACAAGTAATATAATACACAGAATACCTCAATTTTGGGTATTATAATACAGATACAAATACATTTTTAGAATCAGTATTATAATACATAATACAGATACTCAAAGTATTACAGTAATAGTATTATAATACAAAGTATTACTATTACTGCCCAGCCCTGAGGCTAGCAAGCATTAGCATGACACCACTACTCAGACTTAGACTTATGTACCATGGACGAATGTCACCTTCAATGAATGACATTGACACTTAGTGACATTAAAGTGGAGCCATGCGTCTCCTTTTAACCCTTTGCGGTCACATGTCGCGAATAACCTGATTGTGCAAAAATTGCTCGCATAAACTGCACTGCTTGCATTGCGTGCATAAACTTGCTGCCGAAACGTTGCCCTCTCTTTGCTACCTACAGTGGCTTTCCTCTTTCAGTCAGGTATGCGCTCGATAGTTTGACTGGAACAAACTGGAAAATATTCTAGACTGCAAAGGGATAAAGGTGCATGGAAGGCACTTGGAACATATATAATTTTACTGCGTGATATAAGCGTAATACCTTCAGGAACTGTCACGCAAAAAATATTTCCTTTGGGAAGAGTGAATTTCTACAGAAAATTGGTTTACAAGAATGCACACAGCGGCGGTGACCTCACCCGTGCTACTCTTGGCATGTGGTGACGTCAAGTCCTTCATCACTTTTTATTGGCTACCGAGAATCGTCTGCTGGCAAGAGAGACCAATCGAGATGTAGGATGGGTGGCGCAAAATACAGCTGCAGAAAGAAATTAAAAAAGGTGTGCGTCTCACTATTGGGTGACTAACTTGAGGAGCATTTTTTACCTGTGAGATGGAACGCTCCCTTGTGCACCAGGATTGCGCACTGCTGTCATACGTTGTTTTTATGCATAAGCATTAGAGTGAGTGAAGAGGGAAGGAGGTGGCGCATGGAAAGCACGGCGTCGGCAGTGCAGCTGTAGTGGTCGACAGGTTCCAGCGTGTCTGCGTGGGCGTGCCATGGGCTATGAAAGCTGTGCGGAGGAGCTGCAGCGAACAGAGGTTGAGACTGCGAGACGGTGCCACCATGCTGAATCTGAGGAAGCCCGAAAGGCTCATTTGGCTGCGGATGCTGCCTTGCGTTAGTGTTGTGCAGGGTCGTTGAAGGGTTGTGTATCGTTGTGAAGGGGAGTTCCCAAAGGGTTTTCAAGTTCTAATGCTAACGCATTTCTGTCGGCTCCACCAGTGGATCGACTTTTTTTTTTTTTGCAAGTTTTTTCTCGCTGGAAGTTTAATTTTCAGAATTGAACTTGAAATTTTGTGAAGTGAAGGCAATCTTTTTTCTGCCAGAAATCATCCAACACATTCAAAGACACCTGCCCTGTTCTACTGGCAACAGTTGAAAAAAAAAAATCGTAAATGGTCGTTCTGAGACGCACAAAGTGCCAGCCACTCTCATTTTGCAGTCATGAACCACTGTCAGAGGTAGCCTTGCACCACCGTTTCAGCTCCCCTCTCGGTATCATACTAGCCATTGCTGCTGATAATAGCATCCCTGTGTCACCACGTATTGTTTCTCTTATCTCTGTCCCTCTCAACAAATCCTTTGTGTTTGCAGGTGTGTTTATGTTGTAGAAGTGGGGCAAGGCTCCCTCTGACAGGGCTTCATGACTGCAAAATGAGGGCAGCCGGCACTTTGCATGTCTCAGAATCTCTCTTTTTTTTTTTTTTTTTTTTTAAGCTGTTGCCCATAGAACAGGGAACGTGTCTTTGAAATGGTTGAGGTATTTTCTACGTGGGCAGTCTATTTCTAGCAAAAAATAAATAAATAAATAAACCTTCACTTGGCAAGATTCCGAGTTCAATTCTGAAAATTGAACTTCCTGAAAAAAAAGCTAATTAAAACCAACGCTAGTCATGGCAAATGTTCCCAGAAGATAAATACCTTTGACCGCACCTTTTTTGGACAAATAGATTTTTTACAGAAAATAACACATTAAGTGAAACACCATATATATCCCATGGCTTCAATTCTTAATTTCCACTTTTCATGATGCGCTCCTTTAATGACAATTCACTGACAAGCACGCTCGCGGTCATTTGAGTTCAGCAAACTCACTCGGCTCGCTGTTGAGGTACATTGCCATGATGAGGGTGTTTGAAGAATTTTTAAAAAGTTATTGTAAAAAACAAAAAAGCTCCACAAAAGTAGGAATGCACTTTATATACATAAACGTTCTTAGAGAGTAACACATTGCTGATATAAAAAGAAGTACTCTTGCTTATGGCCTGCCGTATGACTAACGTGGCTGTGCCTTGAGTAGGTTGAATGCGGCAAGTCATATAAAGTGTTTCTAATTAAAAGAAAAAAATAGGAATAAATTGAGACACATCCTCTAATGTTATACGTGCACACAACTTGGCTTAGTGCATCATTTCCAAATGGCACACTTCCATTATATGCAGCACAGCGTAGTGAAAGTGATATTCAATCCAATAGAGTGCACTCTATGAAAGTGACACTAATTTTGCCCGTGTGATGGGTCTGTTAGCTACTGCATGGTCATTTGATTCAGAAGATACTCGATCAAGCTCATCCAGCATATGGAACGGAGCTGGTGACATGGTTGGCAAAAAAAATTTGAATTAAGCGGACTGTAGAATTCAGTGAACCCAGACAAGCTGGCTAGCATATGCCTTTATTGAGCACGTAGAAGAGCACAAGACTGCTAGGGGTTCAGGAAATCCTTATTCGGATCTGCCGCACACAGCAACGAGCGTAAAAAGTAACCATTCGTTCAAGGCTGCATAGGTCAGGACCGTCAAGTTGCTGCGCATACTGTTCACTTCCACAAAGTTACGTACAACATCTAACACTTCTGAAAACGCCGGCACACGTGGTGGTTCATCATCACCATCCTCAGCATGGTCAGTACACCCTTTGTATCAGTTGCAGCACCAGGTTTGCTCATTGTCTTTCAGTCCACCTCACTCTTTAAAGGACGTGAAAAGTTCTCAGCACCAGCGGGGACCTGTACTATAGCTTGTTGCCACAGCTTCTTGCGAGGTGCGAAATTGATACGGCAGGCGCATTCTTGAACATGTTGCATCCTTTGCAGCTTCGATGATGGCTACCTTTTCTTTTATTGTGAGTGTACTTTAGCATGGTGTCACATCGCAGCCATAGTAGCAGCATTATTTTATGATAATAGGAAAGGACAGTCATCTGTGGGGCCTCCGCAGCTTATAGCAGAAAAAAAGGAAAGGCAAGGAGGGTGTGCTATCTGATTGGCTGCTGCCATCTAGTGCGTGAGACCCTCACGCAGGCAGTCCCGCTGAAAATCTTGCATATTAAAGGAGCACTGAAAGATTCGAGAACAAATATGTCGGGAGCACTAGAAATTAGGGCTTCAAGCCCTGAGACATACATTCACACAAAAACTAGGAGTTTGGCGCATAATCCTGGGGTGTGAGAGTTTTCAATCTCGTGTGTCAGAAAACCTCCTCCCCTCAGCTGCCAGTCTGCAACGTCATGTGCCTCGCTAATGCTGAGGAGAGCGCGCCTTCCTTTTTTCATTCTTTCTTTTTGCAGTCACATTTTGACCCGCCCTACCCGCGTCTCGACTGGTCGCTCTTGCTAGCAGATGATTCTCGGTGGCCAATGAAACGTGCTCTGTCACCTGACGTCACGAGGTGCGAGGAGCCACTGCACGCTCTCTTACAAAGCAATTTTCTCAGTAAATTCGCACTTCCCCGAGGAAATATTTTGTGTGACTGTTCCTGAAGATTGTACGTTCATATGACGCAGTAAAAAGGTGTAATGTTTCAAGTGCCTTCCATGGTGGTTTAAGCAGGTAGTGAGGTGCAGGCACATAGGATTATTGGGTCAGATTTCAATATGTGAATACAGGACTGCAGCAAACCTTCGAATTAACTGGGATTTTAAATTAAGCAAGTACGAATTAGTGATGTTTTTTCTGTATGTTTTCGTCTTGCCGAGCCATGTAGTAGCCTTTGGAGCGTATGCATGTGTTCCAGCATCTCGAGGCTGCCCATGATTTTGAGTCCACTCACTGTTACCTAGCCCTACAATAGCTTGAAACTTTGAGATGAATGATCGCACTGTCAGAAAGACTCCAGTGTTGATATACTGCCATAGATTGTATTGTATGTCCAACTATTGTACTGCACAAACCACATTTGTAGGTGAAAGGAAAGTGCACCACGGACCACATTAGTGCAGCAGGACCGTGGCTGAAGTACCGTGGCCACTTGGACAACATCTCCAACAACATGTTCATTGGGTAATGTAGTGATATTTATTAATAATCAGTAAACAAGTAAACAGCACATAAACTGGTGTAGTAAGTTTATAGGTATCATACTCCTTTTGTACTGCACCTCTTGTGCTGTGCTCTGTCTCTTCTCTTCAATCTAATGGTGAATTCGCATGGTCAAAATGTGACAACACGGCCTAGTGCTCGAAACTTACTAGCCTGGGCTATGACTCGCAGACATGTACAAAATACTGCAAAAAAAAAAAAAGTTTAAAATCAGATATTAAATACTAAGAGCAGAATATAATTAAAATACAGTACAAAATACTTGAAAATAAAAGAATTTAAAGTAGACTATGAAATACTTCAAAGAGTATTTAAGTTACATTTAAGACACTTCAGTATCAGTTGTAAGGAAGACCTGTTGCCATAGGTATCGTCTCGGGATTTAAACGTAAGATTTATTTGCTCAGAGTAGTAACTGCATTTCAAGATGTTCTTCTGACGTTCTTCCTCTCTTTCTCTCAAAGACATTGCACCCAATGCTAATTAGGCACTCTACAGGTGCACCTGAGGGTAAACCTGGGTTGTACTTCACTAAGTGTTCGTGCAGCCTCAGGTATACTTTACGACTGTCGTCACGTGACGTCTCCGTAGTCCATGTACCGGCTAAGGTCATGCCCGCCACTTTTGTCATTTTCACGGCCTCCATACTTCACGCTTTCTGAGTTGACAAAAAAATTGTATGGCAACCCTACTGAATGGCATCCTTATTTCCCTCAAAGACAGAATGTACGAGAAGGCCAGTACAGGGCAATGTCCCATGTGGCAGGTCAAAACTGCACAATATAAATCACCAAATGTTGCATGCTCAGATGTAGAAGACCTGTCCCCCCCCCCCACGACATGAATATAGCCATGAAATAAAGTCACATTTGCAGTCAGAATGCTATTGCTATACTGGGGGACAGATAGCCAACAAAGCCAATGGAGAGCAAGTAGGGGGAGTGTGTAAAAGTTTATTTCAGAAACTGCTGCACCGGACGGATAACGAAACCATTTTAGGTTATGTGGGACCAACTCTGCAACAGAGGACTTCAAGAAAAGAATGTGGCACACAATGACGCAGGAAACCCATGAAAAGGGAATTTCCCTGTAACAAGCTGGGAAGAAAACCAAATGGAATGAAAAGGACGCGAATCGAGAAGCTTGCAACAACACGAGGACGAGTAGCAAACTAATTAAAATGTACTGAGTAGAGAATACAGAGAAAAGTATACAGTATTTTAAATGCAATACTTCAAATACGTACAAGTCTGGCGAGCCCGTACCACATAACGGGACAGTTGTCGCCCTAACATGGGTGCCCAGAAGCTAGCAGTTTTAATTGCTCGAATCACGCTAGGGGCATCACAGTCACCCGTGTTCCGGTTTCGTCGTCTGCTAAACCACACTAATTTTGACATGCAGGACCTTACAATGTGGATGTGATGACACCAGATAATAGTAGGGCAACCCGCTACCCGGCTCTTTGAGGCCAGGTGAAAAAAGCGCTAGCTGGCGAATTCCTCGTGCTGGGAAAGTGTCACAAGAACACGTGCGATTGCCATGTTTTGGCCAGGAGTTTTTGCCACAAGGGAGAAAATAAACATATTTACATAGTTACCCCATATTGAAATATGGCAGTTGCAGAAAACGGCACACCACGCCAGGAATGACATCCCATTACGTTCTTAGGCACCTGAAGCTTGTGTTGTGTTTGTCTGCTTGTGTGTTCCGGCCTCAGAACAGTTGCCTCCCATTGTCTTTCCAAGAATTTACCCTCGTTTTCCCTCACAAATGCACTACCAAAGTTATACCACTGACAAAGGGCACTGTGTACTACGATTAAAACTTGGCGCGGTTCTACGAAATGCGTGTTGAAGACGACTTATGTAACTTATGTATGTATGTATGTATGTAACTTATGTATGTAGAACTTTTTGTAACCTAAACTTTCAATGTCTTCTTTGTGCACCATTGAAGAACCTTTTTACGAGACCAAAATCACATATCTCGCTAAAGAAGTACATAAAAGTATGTTTCTTTCATCACATCAAGTACCGGGGTAGTTTTTATATAAATAAAACTATTTGCAGAAGATGTCTTGCACTGCCCATTGTGAGATCAAGATCTGAATTAATTATAGAAAGGTCAAGAACTTGAGAGTTTATATTACGTAGCAAGTAACTTGAAAATAGCTCACTACTTTTCCAAAGTAGCTTAGGAACTTCCAGCTCATTTTAATTACCTGTAACTTTATCAGTAAGTTACATTTTTTGCACAGTAACTTAAAGGAGTACAGAGTGCTATCCAAAAAAATTTCAGATTAAGACATCTGATGAAAGTGTGTTTGTCATATACCGAATAACGCGAAAGGTTTTGATGTGTGCAATTTGTTTCCCAGAAAAAAACTCACATAAACATAGCTCCGCATGTTCACCCTTAACTCGCCACTCCAGCTATAATGAGGATGAGGAGGTATGATGCCACGTCACCGATGACGGTTTAAGGAGAACTCGTTGTGGTTCGCCGGTAGTGGGGGTCAGCGCCTTGTCCCTTTGCCGCCGAAAACCTGTTTTGCCAGTTCTCCCGGAGAATTGAAGGATAGAAGGAGAGGCCGAAGCATTACCGAGCAAGGAGAAAGGCTTTATCAGAACCTCGAACAGCCAAGTAGCAGACAACATTTCTCTAGGCCAATCAGCGAGCGTTCTCCTTATAGCGTCAGCGCGAGGTTCCAGGCAGATCACAGGCTGGTACTGCTCTTCACCACCGTTGCGCACGGTCGCTTTTTGCAGAGTATTTTAAATTCAATTTCTGCGATAATTATGACTCTGCGGTGTAAATTACTTCGCATGGTGCATCTTACTGGCCTACTTAACAGTTTTATAGGAAGAAAACTGGGTGTTAAAAATGACTTCTGTGCTACTTTAAATGGGAACGAGCTCCTTTTTTCGAGTAACTTCCCCATCTCTGATTTCATGTGTGTGCAATGAAATTGTTGCAGAGCTATCCCAGAAGAGAGTGGAGAAGCCAATAAAGTGCAGCATAGGGTGACTGGCGAGTGGGGTACAGTGCCTGACACGGCACGTAAATACAAGGTGAGTGCACGTCAATACGTATAGTGTCCCTAGAAGAAGGCGAATTTATAATACCTTTGAACCTCTATATAACGAATTAATAAATGCTTGCTCTTTTTTCGTTAAATAGAGATTTTCGTTAAACGGAACATGCCAAGTGACAAAAAGATGGCCACCATCACCTGCGCCGCGTGTACTGTAAAATGCCATTTGTCATAAAACAGATATCAAGCTATGAAGGGCACAAAATACCAAGTTTTTATTCATCACATAACGCTAGGTAATACATAATTTATGCGCAACATCCCGTGGAGTGTTTGTAACTTTGGATGGCCTCTACTGCTTCCTCCTGCGCGCTCGCGTATCGACCTTTCTTGGCTGGTCCACTTGCACTCGTGACGGCTGACAAACAGATAAGGCGAAAATTCCGGAAAGAGTGTGAGTACACCTCCATTGAACACCAAAAGAACGAGAAATGGGTATCACGCAGACGTTTGCGCCGTTGGAACTCTGACCCGCAGTGGCGTCAGCGTCAGCAGCGCAATCAAAAACAGGTACACAACTGCAACCAACACAACACAGCACACAACCGCAACCTACTGTCATCGGCATCAACAAAAGCAAATCAGACTTCGCGAGAGTCCTGCAATTCACGTTTTTGTGTCCGAAAACAGGTGCGAAGAGGTCCTCAGTGCGCCAGTTTCGAAACTGCGTCGTCGTACCGAAAATTACTGACGTCGGCGGCGCACATGTCTACACACTCCTTTTACGGCCTGCCTACAGCACGTGGACAATGGAGAGGGGAAGTTTTCTCCTCCTCCTCCTCTTCTTCATGGTTAAAGGGAAAGACACGTGCAGAAAGCTTTCGTCAGTTCTCGTTGCCCAGCACAGGGGTGACATAAACCCACCATTGTTGTAACTACTAACATTTTGAGGTCATGTGACTTTGTTTACGTGTCGTTTTAGCGCTTGCCAACATATTCCAGTTAGCATAAAGTCAAGAGATGAACACATTTTGCCAGCGTAATCTATACGGTGCTTCTTTTGCGACATGGTAGCCCATTTTCCCTTAGTTTAAATACGTCACAACGACTCAGCGTGTCTTAACGTGGGAAGTGGTCACGTACAGGCCATCATGTACAGGGTGTGTGCAGAAAAACGGAACCTGCATTTTTACATGCAACTCATTGTCTACTTACCTGAGGATCTTCCAGTGGCGTACGATGGCGTATTTATGCGTGCGAAATCTGCAAAAAAGATTCAGGAAGCCATACTCAGCGTAAAAAAATAAACAGCGCGTGAATACATCGGCTTCCATGCATTAGAATAGGGTGGTCATGACAGTGCATGGTAGTGCATGGCGGTCTCAGGAGAGTTCTGTGCAGGCACCACTAAGGGCACTACCGATGATGAGCATCCATGTGGGACATCGTTTCGATTTCTGCCGCGATAGCACGGAGGCCGACATTTTCGTTGCCCTGTTTATTTTTTAAGCTGAGTGCAGCTTCCACCATTTTTCTGCAGATTTTGCACGCATAAATGCACTATCGTGCGCCACTGGAAGTTCGTTAGTTAGGTAGACAGCAAGCTAAGTGCCTAAATGCAGGTTACGTGTTTCTGCACACACCCTGTACAAAACTGCAAGATTATCGGTCAAAAATAATTACTGGGGACGAAAAACTTCCAAAATGGCGCACAGCAAGAGGAAACGCTTTATTTTGGTTGGCGGACATCTTTGGTGTCACGTGTGCGATGACTTTTGCTGTGACCATGACAGGTCGAGAATGCATTGTGTTCGTCTGGCGCATTTTTGCCTATGGAGCAATACATTGGATGCCACCCCGGTATTGCCCAGTAACTTCGTTAAATAGAGCCGATCAAACAAATCCATTTCGTTAAATCGAGCACAAAAATACGTTGGTGTCAGTGGTGACGCGTATGAGCGACGGAAATTCTTCGTCAAACAGAGGATTTCGTTAAATCGACGGTCTTTATTGAGAGGTTCAACTGTATTGCTGTTTGTGATGTGAAAAGCTTTCAAAACGATTTTTTGCAGTATTTTATGGACATATATGTGCATCCAGTATATGAGCTCATGACCCATCTGTGCAGGCTGAAGGAACCAAGTGGTGTGCAATTGGGGACGAGAACTACGGAGAGGGCAGTAGTCGGGAGCACGCAGCCTTGGAGCCGAGGCATCTGGGAGGACGTGCCATTATTGTCAAGAGCTTCGCTCGCATTCATGGTACTGCTGCAGTATGAAGCAAATCCAAAAGCGATTTTAGAGCTGAAACTTTTTTTCCAGAAACAAACTTGAAGAAACAAGGTCTGCTGCCGCTGACATTCCAGAACGCAGCCGACTACGATAAGATCAAGTCGGACGACCGTGTTTCTCTCCTCGGGCTGAAGGACCTCGCTCCAGGGAAGGTAAGGCAACTGCATATCATAAAACCTTTCTTCGTCCATCGACCATCGGCTTTCTTTCTTTTGGAAACACGGAGATGCTCGGGGGACGTTCAAATGACAAGAAAGGAAGGATGGAAGTCATCCAGGAGAACTGTTCTCAACTTCATCATTTCAATATGTAGATCGTAAAAATCGATATAGCCTTTGTTTTAATTACGTATTTACCGATCTCGTTCAAATTGTCACAGCATTTTCTTCACTCTAAAGCTGATAAATTCTGCACAGACCGGCTTGAAAACTTGAAAAAGAAAAAAAGAAAAAGTATAACGCACTCGGGTTTTGACTTCTTAAAGTTCATGGAATTTCAGGAAATTAATTTTGCTTTCACTGTTTGAGAAACGTGTGTGTTGGGGTCCAAAACCAGCTGCTGTTGCTGTTGCTGAAGCCGATATGTAAATAGGGGACAAGGTTTGGACACAGCAATGACGTCTTTATGCATGGAGTAATTAGCACTATACACAGAAAGTTACCCAAAAGTGGACAAAAGAGATATGCAATACGTGTTTAAGTTGCTTGAAACTTTTTTTTTTTTTTACTTTGTGCCATTGCAACACAAACAGGCTTTGATTCAGACCACATCGAACACGTTGGCTTGCTCTTCTTTTTCACTGTCCGGCAAAGTTTTCGAAAAAACGAAGAATGCCAAGTGTACAGTGTATCTTCTCATGCAGCCCGTCAAGTGTGAGGTGAAGCACAAGGATGGCTCCAAGGACACCTTCCTTCTCAATCACACGATGAATGCCACGCAGATTGAATGGTTCCGTGCAGGCAGTGCTCTGAACCGTATGGCAGAAGTTAAGTAGGATGCGTTTTGTTGCATCTTCAGTCACCTATGGTAGCTTAGGAAGCAACCTGTATTTATAAATGAAAGGAACAAGTGGAGACTGTTTATTTACAGCTAGTAAAAATCATCTTCATCCAGTCTGTCTTTCTCAGATGTTTTCTGGTTTTTCACCTGATCCTGGTTTTTGTAGAGTTCAGCAACCTGAAACGCAATAAAAGTTTGCTTGAAGATTGTGAAGGCAAGTAAAGGATTCGTGTTTTATACTGTTAGTGTGCAGAACACAGATGGTAGTCCACTGTCAACTAAGCAAATGCTCTGCACATGACAAGGAGAAGCCATGGACACGTTAAGGTGCAGCTCCAGGGCGTACATCCCGCACATCTACAGGCAGCGCCACATACCGTATTTACTCGCGTAATTTGCGCACTCCTACTTTCGTGTGCAACAGAGGTTGTTCCCCAAGGAGCAGCATGTGCCTGTGACGCTCAGCACATGCTGCTCCTTCTCTCGAAAAGGGAGGGAGATCCTCACCACGAATTCCCTACATCATGTTGTGTGATGCAAGCAATGACTCTCCCTTGGTGGAGATAAGATCAAAGGGATTACTCCATACAAAATCTTAGCTCTGTTATGACCTTTTACCCCCTCACAACAATAAACGGCGAAGCTGTGTGACATCACACTGGCTTAGGAAAGAGAGGGAGCATATCAGGAAAACTTCTGGCAGCATCAGCATTCTGCAAGCTGGCTTCACCTAACGCATGCGTGCTTTAGGAAAAGCATGGAAAGTACGTGCTGGACCTTTTTGAATCATCTCGCAAATTTCGGCAACGCTAGCAAAAAACAAACAGACAAAACCCTTACGACAGACTTCTTTCACTGACAGTTATGGAAAATGAACAGTCACTGTCTATTTTCTTGCCTAAATTTTTATTTTGGTGTAATTCTTTTGATACGAATTTCGGACGATACGAAAGTTTTCTGCTACCCCGTGAGATTCGTATCACCGAGATTGTATTGTCTTATTCACCTAAAGGACCATCTTTTAACAGAAACGTAAAACTTTTAACAAATTTTGCACATTTTTCAAGTCGTCTTGTTAATGCCTCGCGTACTTTGCGCACCCTCAACCATCGCGTCATTTTTCGGTAAAAAAAGTGTGCAAGTTATGCGAGTAAATACGGTATATGTGATGGTGTGGACGTTCAGTGACACCTATGAGCTGCCTTGGAAACAATGCCTAGGGGCAGATCGCTCTTGTGGTGCTGAAAGGCCGTTTAGTAGATGTATCGGAGTGTCAGGGACAGCATTGGGTAGAGACGTGACAGTGCCGCCCAATGTAATATGTAACATTTGCACCAACTGCTTGAGGAACCAACCTGAGCAGCTGTTGTGGCGTCTTCTGGGTTCTTGTCATCTCGTATCCGGAGGAAACGTGGAAACCTCAGGGAGATGCCCTTTTCTGGGTCCACCTGCAATGAATGTTGTCATCAGACTAGGGGTGTGCGAATATTCGAATTCTCGAATCGAATCGAATATCAAACGCTCGAACTATTCGATTCGCGAATCGAATATTCAATATTCGATTTTTCGAATATTCGACTATTCCACGAATATGAACGACACAACCCGAAAGTGGGCTTCACCTGATGCTTCCGTGTATGAGGTGAAGCCTCCTTTACGAAATTGCCCTTGCTGCAGGACCAACACAGGCTGGACGGTGTTTAATTTAAGATAACGTTATCCAAAGTTAGTTTTGTAGACATCGTCTGTGGAAGGGGCGGCGCCTCTCCCACATGCAGTTTAGCAGCGCCGACGAGAGACTTTGATTTGATGTCTGTGAGGTTGTCTTTAAAAAGTTAGGACTCTCGAATAATGACTACAGCCCACGAACAAGAAGGGTGTCTTAAAGATGTCCTTTACATCTAAAGTTTCAGTAGTGCAACTTCCTAGGACGAGTGCAAAGAAACTAAAGGGTGTTCATGGCAAAACTGAGGCAAGATGCCAATTCGTTTGCTTCACAAATGGCCTGTGGTTGTCTGAAACAATTACAGCCTCATCCGTATAACATGCTACTGCCTGACATAAAATTTTGAAATGAAGGTAACCACTCCAGTACCCCAGTAAGTGTAGGCTCACATGAAAAGCAGGAAGCACTCTCATGTAAAATTAAAGAGTAGGGGCTTTAAACAGAAGAATTGCATGTCTCTCTCGTGACAGTTAATGCCAGAAAAATTACACTAAAGCCATGGGCTACAAAATGGAAACTTTTGGTGCGAAAGTCACATATTGTAAATTTTGCACAAATATTCGATATTCGATTCGGTATTCGAAATTCTTTCCCCCATTCGATTCGATATTCGATTCGACTTGAAATATTCGGATTCGCACACCCCTACACCAGACCCATAAAATTCCAATGTTTCGTTAAAATGAGAGTGACTGTATCAGCACTAAACATAAACACCATCCCATCCATGCAAAACTATGGTACTGCACTCTTGTAGCATAAATGATCAGTGCACCTCAACATCACTAAGGGTATATACAGTCGAAACTCACAGGGACCGCAATTTATTTCGTCGTATGAAACATTTCGTTACACCGAGTCGAAGTTCGCGAATTGCGAAGCTCCGCGCTGTAAATAAGCGTCTATAACTCCCGCTACGATCTGGAAACGTTTTTTGTGAAAAACAACGACGACAAATATAGCACCAAGGGGCACATACAGCATTTTATTCTTACGTGAAATAGGCAGCCTTTCACGTCTGCATCGTGCCTAGAAGATGCTGTGTCATGCATTGCTCGTACGCCGTCAAAGCCTCCACCAGCTTCCTCCATATCGCGTTGCAATTCCGCAAATCTGTATGTACGTCTCCCTAATGTAACTCTCGACCCTTCTCCCTCTCGAAATTGCTTGGTCCCTGGCCCAATCCAGCCCAGCAACGATCAGTGCTCAAAGCCCTTTTGACATTTCTGGACACCATCGGGCTCCGATCGTTATTGTGAAGGGGCTCTGTATTTATACCCCACATCTCCACCAGCAATGGTGGAGATGTGGCACCAAGATGGCACCTCCCCACTCTCCTTCTGAAAATAAAGTTGTTGTTGTTGTTGTTCCCTAATGTCAAAGTACATCTATGGCATCGACCACCTGATGAGCCATCAACACAAAAGCCTCGATGTTTTCATCATTCGGTCATTCGCAAGCGGCCCTGACGATTTCCTTTTCCGTAATGCTCTCCGTTGCTACATCATCTTTGTTCATGTCAAGAAAATCATTTAGGCTGATTTCGTCACGTATGCCGCCACGAGAACGAAATGGTCCCTAGGTGATTGTGATGGCGCCTTGCATCTCGTGCTCTTCGCTGTTGCCTTCATCCTGTACTTGGATGTAACCGGACAGTTGAAAACCAGCATGGAAAGTGGAAAGGAGAAACCTCAGAAGGAAAACTCCAAACCTTCTAATGGCTCAGACTTCCTTTTTCTTAAGCACAGATGCCTCCTGATCCTAATCACGAGTGCCCTTCCTTTGCCGCGGGAACAGGACGCTGGTTACATGTTTTGTTTTCGTGACGCTGAAGTCAGCTCTAGGGTGGTGAACTTTTATCTCGTTCTTTCGGTGGCTAAAAAGTATTTCGTTGTAACGGGAGTTAAAATACATTGGTCCTCGGAGAATGAAAATTATTTCTCTCTATCGCAAATTTCGTTATATCCTGTTTTGTTGTAATGAGGTTTGACTGCAGTATATTGACAAGATAAGTAAAGAATTACTGTTATATTCGAAGTATGCTGAAAAACCATTTCCATGACAAGGAACAGGAGGATCACTTGATAAGCACAGTAGCCTTGTATTTTTTTTTCTCTTTCTTTCTTTTATGTAGAAAGAAAGGACACACGTGAACCATAAAATTGACCCCAGCAGTCTGATTATAATTTTCATCGGGAAAATATATGTCATTTGTGATAATCCTGTTTTGCTCTGCTAGACTTGCAATATATAGAAAAATATAAATTTAGAAAAATAAACGCCCAAGCAATTTGACAACATTTGCATAATGTAGTCCCCTTTGCACAGAATTAGTTATGTGTACATCCATTGTCTGTAGATGTGTATCTGGCAATATATCTTAGTACATGCTTGTTACCAGATACTTATCTGGTGCTTACATCAATACCTTCTCTACAAAAGGATGGATGAATATGCACAGCACATCAAAAGGTACACATGACCACAAACAACCACAAGGAATCAATGCAATCCCATTCATTTCAAGAACAACTGTTAGTAGTGCCACCTGCATTGTCATGAATGGGTCAACTTGTTTCTGATCAAATAAGTACATATAAAAAATGGCACACCTATAGCCCTTTTAACCAAATGAAATCTCAATGTCACCAGCTTGAATGGAATAACAAAATTGCACAATTGGGGCCCATTGCAGCCAGGTTTCTATTGAAGTGTCCTCTGTTCTTGACCCAGCATAAACTTCAAAGTGAGACATAACAAAAGAGCCTATACGCACCAGGCCTTGTGCAGCTTTATGGACAGGAGATATGGAGAGGTCTGCACACTTGATTTCCCACACTTGGACAGCATCAAACCAATCATCGGGTTCTAAGCTTGCGTCATATCTGTAGTAGGACTTGGGTCCATTCAAAACATGATCCTTGAAAAACTGAGAGTGGGTCTCCAGGTCCTTGTCAACAAATCCTGTACCGATCTGCACAAACCGAATTGGTTGAATGCAATGCACCAAGAAGTCTCAAAATGCATTTTGAATACTGTCACATTTAATTATGAATAAGAAATTTATGTTACGTTCAGAGGTGTGGGAACATTTAAATTTTTGAATATGGATCAAATAGAATATCTGCAAAATTGCCCTTCGAATATATCACGTCATAAGATAAAGGCTTCCAAGAGCCCTGGTAAACTAACATGGTCACAGTTGTGTGCTGCTGATCCTTAGAAAAAATCCTTTAGGACACACACTTGGAAAGGGCTAATAAGGAATATGTATTAATGTATTGGCATAATACAAGGCATACATGCTTATCTGCACATATACAGTCAAATTATTTTTACAATGAAACAATCTGTTGATGCCACGAGGTAAACTGAAAACCATAAAAACAACTTGCACTTTCAAAAATCCTTCATGGCCATTGAAAACCCGCGTTGGCAATGTAAACGCTGGTGAAACAGACCAGACCGAATGGAAGTAAAGAGCAATGGCAGTAATGACATATTCAGAATGTGGGATGGTTTACTAATGAGCACATCTCAGCTCACAGGTTTTCTTGCACTGGCAATGCCTTCCGCATTTGTCGTTTTGGTGGGAAACTAACACGGTTTCACTGTGCTGCGATGCGCGAGACCATCTTTCCTAACAGTATTGCATAATTTGAAACAGCCTCATTCGTTAGCGCTGTAAAACCGCGATCCTCAGCGATGCTGTATGGATGTGTCTATCATGCGCGATTGTTTCTGCAACATTCGTGTTCAGCGCTGCTTTCATTTCATCTAAAGCCACGCATGTCTTACTGTCACCTGTAACAACAATGACGTCAGTTTCAAATGATTCTGCAGCATTATTGTCGTCCTAGTTGTTATTTTTAGCATGCGGTCGCACAAAGCTGGGATGTCGAAATATTGTCACATTCCACTCCTCGATTATCGCTGTCATCGTACGCGTCAATGATTTGATTATATGTCGCTGATGACTTGTTCAAGCTTTGAAGTACATATAGCAACACAAGGGGTCACTACTGCAAACTGAAACTGCAAAAGACACGGTTTTAGCTGCGCATGCAGTGGCATGGTGGACATCGGTGTTCAGCATAACACCAACAAAAATTTCGATATTTAACCGGAATGTAAGCCTCACACAAATGTTCAGAGTTCATTGGTAATGATCTGAAGCTGCGACTGTGCTGATGATCCATGAAGCAATATGGCTTCGCGTTTCGCTGGGGCAGACTTTAATAGAGGATGTACACAACTCTGTACTAGTTTCGGTTTTAATTAGCGAACGTGTAGTGATGCATTCAGAGATGAGTGTAACAACCTCGAAAGCTCTGCGCATCGCTTTGTAGCTTCGTGTTCGTCACTGTTACTGTAGCGTACGAGTTCAAGCGCACGACCCGCAACGGCTTAGTAGGACTTGAATACGAATTGAATATCGGAAATATTCCATTCGTATTAAAAATTTTGAATGTTTGCACACTTCTAGTTATGCTATACAGTATGGCTTCTTGTGGCATACCTTGCAGACAGTCTGGAATTCTTCATTCTCTGCATCATAGCAACCGAGGAGGAATCCGCCATACGTTCCTGTACGTTTTCCTTTTCCACGGTATCCACCCAGAACAACCACGTCCAATGTGTCCCCAGCGCCCTCTAGGTAGTCTTTTTTCAGCTGGGATTCAGACAGAGTGGTTAAGCAACTGGGCCACAGATACAACGTACAACGTTCCTTAGTAAATATGGCAAAAATTTTGATGAGAACGGAATGCTACAGAAAAATATTAGATCAATGACGATTGTCTGTAGGGAGCTTTTGACATATACTCCGAGTCATTTTACCAGATTTTGCTTGAAAGAAATTGCCAACTCCAAAACTTGCCAAGACATCATCCTCTTTTTCTTTCTTGCTTGAAATAGAAAGCGCAGGCATGTGACATTTGCCACATTGCGTTACAACATAAAATACATTTCCTACTGGCTGTGCCACCTCCTCCTCTCTAGGCACACCACTGCCAGCTAGCCAACGACACACATCATGGGCAACACAAACCCAATCAGTTGAGATGGGAAATGTAAAATATTTCGGTGTATCGCGTTTCACTATAACGAGCTTTGACTGGATGATATGGTAGATTTTTGTTAATTCAACCCTACTCTAACTACAAAACGAAACTGGGGCATCTGAAGATTGGATTAAACAAAAAGCTAATTTTTATTTTCGTCGGCAGCCTGTGAGCTCGCCAGGATGCATGTTGATTTGTCTGAATGCCTGTTCAGTGCTGCCCTCATAAGAGAGTTGTAGCCCCACATTAACTCAGGCTTGTGCAATTTGAAAGTAATGTCGTTTTAATCACCTACAAGACAAGAAACACATGAACACCATCATTATGTGGAAAGAGAAGGGGGAGCTCAGATCCCCTCCTCGCATGGCTTGTGTGAAAGCGTTGCGAGCACGAAAATTACTGTTTTTTGCTGTTCCTTCATGGCCTTTCAATCCGTTCCTTCATAGATACCCTTTGAAACTTTTCTCTTACTGTCTGCAGCGCAATGTACATCCTAAGATTAACTTGTCCAATGTAGGCTGCTTCTGCATTTGAGTTAACCTTTTAGCCATAGAAATGTGTGAATGAATGCCTGGACTTTTGCACATGAGAAAAGAAAATTGCAATCAAAGACAGATAAACTGAAAAATTGACTAAACCAAAGTCCTCTCTACTTCATTCTGTATTTATTCCCTTTTGTAAAGCCTTGCTCCTCTGCACATGTGAGCTAAGACTTTGAGCCAAAATCCTAATTCAAGTGAAGGGTGAACGCCTGCTTCCTTACCTTCAGCCAATTGTGCGATCGCTTAGCAATCTCGTAGGTGGCATCTGTGTCGAGCGTCTTCACCATCAATCCCTCACAGTTACCTTTGAAACAAATGGCGACAACATTAGACCTTTCAAAAATATGCTGTTTACGTGCATATTTCAAGAGCATAGGTACATTCAACACGTACCAATGTTTCCAACATATACCAATCAAAATTTCAGAAGAAAGGTTGTCACTATCAGGTTCTATGCAGAAAGGAAACACCATGCTATGCGAGCAATAACATCCGTACTGATCACCTACGAACCTCGAATAGATTCCTCGAGGAATTCTTGAATGTCATCAACAGTGGACAGGTCTGCAGAGGTGGCAAAGACGGTCTCTCCGGGTACTTCACGAACAGCTGACCGTAGAAGACTGCGTCTCTCACGCAGAGACTTCCGAACCAGTGATTCACCGTTGAGGTAGAGCAAGTCAAAGATGAAGATGCAAACCTGCACTTTGATGTCCTCTTCACTAGCATCCTGCCAGCATGAAAAGAATTTAAGCCCATTTATACTATATTTTGCCATAATTTCCGGCTCTCCTCATTTATCTTTATAAACATTTGGCTGTTGTTTAACAACAGTTTAACAGTCCAGAAAAATTTGAATTTTCTAGTAGTAATGAATTCAGTTGGATATACTTTGAGCCTGAGGCTTTAGGGTTTAACCCATTTCTTCCCGGAATTTGCATCCCGAATCGGGGTGCATCCCACTTTAGGGTGAAACCCGATTTTTACCTGTCAAATTGCCCTCACTGAAACGCCTGTAGGAATGCACACTAGCTTGTTTGGCAGCAAACGCAATTACATCACTGTTTGTACCAAACTAATACAGTTCTTTTGAGCAATAGAGCCCGATTTCTCCCCAAATTTAGCATACTGGAAGTTTTTCCCACCCGAATTCGCACGAGTTTAGTGCAGTGCTGAATGTGCAGTGCTTAGCATTCTCCAGCAGTTGTACTGGTGGCTAAATTGGTAGTTTGCCAAGCTAGTTTTCGGGGTGTTTCGGGTATTTCCCGAAGTGACAATGATGCAAATCGGGGGGATAAAAACGCTGTTGCGCCTTTTACCTTGCGTTTTCGGGTGCTGAGAACTTGGAAGGGCTGGATGGTATTGCTCTCTCTATCCCACGCGACGGCTTCACTGTCCAGAATGCAAGACCGTGTTGAAGGGGCCAGGGCAGAGGGAAGCCTCCGTATCACATCTGGATACTTGGATGTGTTGTCTTCTTGGTTACGGCTATAAATATGCACTGATCCATCTTCCAGAACGTGGATCTACACAAGAAAGGTCATAATCATATACCTTTACCACTATTCACCGCCAGTCCAGCTGGTACAGCAGCAAGATAGACTTCTTGCTGACTATATTACAAATTTGAGAGGTTTTATTTATTTATTCACTGTGTGTACCACTCACTGTAGATTGCATTTATGACCTTTAACTAAGCATGTGTAAATATTCTAATTCTTCAAATGCTGAATTCTATACTCGAATTTCAAATCAAATAAATGTTTTTCTCC